>NC_062527.1:20831234-20851234 GCF_022655615.1 Tachysurus fulvidraco | reverse complement strand
CATGCCAATCAACCTACCATGCATGTCTTTGGACCATGGGAGGAAACCTTAGTACCGGGAGGAAACCCAGTGCACGGGGAGAACATGCAAACTCCACACACACAAGGCGGAGGCGGGAATTGAACCCCCAACCCTGGACTTGTGAGGCGAACGTGCTAACCACTAAGCCACCGTGCCCCCCAGAACTCATTCAGTTCTCAATCAAATCCAGACCTATCATTATGGATAATAAACTTTTAATTGTTTAAATAACACCCTTTACTAGGGTACTTTGGGTTTGTGGGTTTGGGTCAGATCTCAAATTGGCAACTCAGAGATTTTCTGCATATCTTACATATGAATTTGCAACCTCTAAGTGATCATCAGAAGATGCAGCATGATCCACACCAAGTATTTTAATGGCGATCTCGTATGAGAGTGATGGGCGGTGTAAATGACCTGTCAGTGGAAACAAACTGATGGAGTATTTAATGTCCTTGGGCTTATAACGAGCCATTCACAGTTTAGATGTTTCTCTATGTCTCTAACTGTATCACAGTTTCTATAGAATAAATATATATATAACTTTCTATAGAAAAAAAAAAATATATATATATATAACTTGTCATTATTATTTTATATTTAAAACATAGTAAAAGGCAAATTCAAAATTTTTTGCAGTGAATTTGCTTAAAAACATAAATATATATCATCTGTAGCCAGAGCTTGGGCAAATACTCCACGTTGTGATGTTTTCTGACATATACAGTATACACTGAGAGAGAGAGAGAGAGAGAGAGAGAGAGAGAGAGAGAGAGAGAGAGAGAGAGAGAGAGAGAGAGAGAGAGAGAGCGAGCGAGCAAGCCCAGGTTTGAATATGACATTACAAACATTTAAAGAGACACTATTTAACTTTTATCCCAAGATGCTCTTGTGTCCATGTTCAGCATTAAATGTCTTTGTCATGTCCTACACCTCAGTGGTGTTAATATGAAGCTCATACCACCGGGATACTGGAACAACATTGTGCTAAAAAGCTTAAAGAAGATTTAAGCTAAAAAAGAAAGGTTTTCTTCACTGTGTCAAGATCAAGTGCTTTAATTGCACAATTTGCGAAGTTTGTATTGGCAGAACATTAAGTATTCATAAGGTCAGTTACTGTAACACTTAATGTACTGGCGAGACCGCAGGCTGTCTATTAGCTAAACACAACTCTGAGCTTCGACAGAAGCAATTAGTCAGGTGAGGATCTCTGCAAGCTTGGTCTAAAGTTGATCAAATTTGAATCAGAAGCTAAGTGTCATCTGGGAACTATGTACATTTTAATAGAACGGATTATAAACCTGAAAAAAGTGTTAAGGATGTCTTAATTCTCCACAAGAATCCTTTGAGTTATTGGTAAAATCAAACAACCATCTGTATCATCAATGGACCAAAGGGACCAACATTATGAAGGCATAATGTATTTCATACAATATATTCAATTAAGCTGGTCTTGGGTTGTATAAGGTGGGTGATTACTGTATATGTGTATACTCCAAATTATATGATATAGTAGATAAATATCTAATTAGAGAGATAACTGTATTATTCTGAACTTTATGTCCTGTTACATAATGTGTTCCTTTCTACAACCTTTCCCAAACTTCATACCTGAGCAAAATATCGAGCACGAAAGACTAAAAAGTGAGGACTGAGTTCAGTCTGTTCTTATTTGGCGACTCAGCGATCAGTGCCTGTTAAGTGGTACAGACTCATCTCACTCCCAGCATGCCCTGCTCTTCATGTTGCCAGCTCTGATCTCACAGGTTGTACTTTTCTATGCTTGTATTATGAGTTATGAAGGTGGGAAATTGGCACAGACATCAATACAGCATACATGACTACGAGATCAATGTGTAGCCGTGTGTGATCGCATCTCTAGGGGGCACTGTTACACTTCCTGTGATCTGAACATCGCGTTCTTATTTCTTCTCAATTTCCTGTCTCGGTTTTCTTTCCACTTTTAACCTTTAATTCTCTTTCACCTTTTCTCATTCTCACTTTCCCACCTTCTGCTGTTACCCTCCTTCATTTCTCTGTCTGTTGCTCTCACACATATTCTTGGTTTCACTCATTCTGTCTCACAAATATGCATACATCTCACAGACTGAGCCTTCATCATGACCTGTCTGTATTATTGCTATTATTTCTTATGTCCTTGAGCTTTTAGACTTTTATACACAGAGGTTTCATTTGCAGATTGAAACGTGTATGTAGCAAAAACATTAACTATCTTGGTAATGAAACAGAGTTCAATTACACTCTTGTTTGAGCAACACAGTGACAGTAGTGTTGATGGCTCACAGATTTAGGGTACTCTTCCACATCCTGAGCTATGGTTATGGTGGTTTGTCTGGAGATTCACATGTGCTCACTGTATCTGCATGTGTTCTCCAGTTACTTGCCACCGCTCTGAAAACGATTGAGAAGAGTGAATAAATGTTGGTGCCTTGAAATGACCTGGCATCCCATCCAGGATAAAAAAGAAGAGAAAGTCCTCATTTGTCACATATATTATATCACAGTAACATTTTTTTCTTAACATATCGCAGTTTGTTAAAAAGCACAGGGTAAGCCATGAAGCTGGGGTCAGAGCACAGCATCTGCCATAAAGCTGGGGTCAGAGCACAGGGTCAGCCATGAAGCTGGGGACAGAGCACAGGGTCAGCCATGAAGCTGGGGACAGAGCACAGGGTCAGCCATGAAGCTGGGGACAGAGCACAGGGTAAGTCATGAAGCTGGGGTCAGAGCACAGGGAAAGCCATGAAGCTGGGGTCAGAGCACAGCATCTGCCATAAAGCTGGGGTCAGAGCACAGGGTCAGCCATGAAGCTGGGGTCAGAGCACAGGGTCAGCCATGAAGCTGGGGTCAGAGCACAGGGTCAGCCATGAAGCTGGGGTCAGAGCACAGGGTAAGCCACGAAGCTGGGGTCAGAGCACGGGGAAAGCCACGAAGCTGGGGTCAGAGCACAGCATCTGTCATAAAGTTGGGGTCAGAGCACAGGGTTAGCCATGAAGCTGGGGTCAGAGCACAGGGTCAGCCATGAAGCTGGGGTCAGAGCACAGAGTAAGCCATGAAGCTGGGGTTAGAGAACAGGGTCAGCCATGAAGCTGGGGTCAGAGCACAGTGTCAGCCATGTTACAGCTTCCCTAGAATTGAGAGTGCTTTAAGAGCCACGTTCAACCGCCCTCTTGACTGTTATTTGGATAGGTTCTGTCCCCACTGTTTCCCTGACCAGGATAAAGCACTTCTTGAAGTTGAAGTATTGCATGCACTTGGCATTTTCCTTGTTTTCTCTAAACTGTGGATGAACCCACAAGAGCAAAGCTGTCCAAATCCAGGTTATGCGATAATGAATTAATACCTTCTATTGCACTGTGCGGTGTCGTGGTCCTGAGGGGCTGGATTCAAAGCACACTGCATTATGCTTCCTGAAAGATCCATTATTTCAGGGTAGGTACGCTGAGAGCTCATTTCCCTTCTTCTAGGCTCCATTGATTGATGAGACCTGAGCTTGATAGCTTGGTGTTGCACCTGCAGCAGCTACTGTACTTAAATAAATGCTTTTCTCAAGGACATGATGGAAATGTTGACTGGATGAAAACCAAGGTCATGGACCTCATGTCATATTTAACCAGACTGGACTTATAGTCACAAGCTCCAACCTTGGCATTTTGTACGCCAACAGCATAAATGCTTTTACACAGTTTTTTTTATATTCTTTCTCCTAACCCTACAAAGGCCAGGCAGTTCTTCACATATAATAATAATAATAATAATAATAATAATAATAATAATAATAATAATAATAATAATAATAATAATAATAACTGGAGCCTTTGACTGTCTATAGTTCAAACTATTCTGAAGGTTATTACTACATGGAAGCGAGTGAATGTATTTGTCTGAAAGCAGGAATCCCCAACTCAACTCCCGAGGCCAGGTTTCAAAGGAAAATTTAGCTTTGAATCATGACAGGTTTAGCTTTTAATCCGACTGCAAAGGTTCCAACAAGAAAATCCTTGCAGGCTGAGAAAAAAAACGAACTGATTTTTACAACAAAAATGCTAGCACAGGTCAGTGCTACTATGCTAACAGCATTAGCACAGGCTACAAAAATCAAGGTTAGCTAATTAGCAAAAGTGAAAGTAATAATCATTACAATCATGTCAATGGAGATGTCACTCTTGCCTGTCTTCAAAACCTGAGAGCCCTGTATAACTGTTCAGAGATCAGCTTTTCTACAGTACCAAGCCAGTTTTGTTGATTCTTTCATACCGGTTGTCCCTCATCACCTGGCTTCCAACATCCAGATAGCAGATTCTCCAAAAAACTGCTGAAGTCCAAAGTTTTCTGTGAACACATCTAACCGCTAACAAGCAGACAAACAAACAAACAAAAAATGCACACACATCTCTCTAGCTCTTACTCTAGATCTACTTTGCCACTTCTATTCTCCTCTGCTTGATATATTGCTTTGCACATGTTTCCTCATTTTGTAAGTCAATTTGGATGAAAGCATCTGCTAAATAAATAATCATAATATAAATGTAATGCTATAGAAGAGAAATTCTCTCGTTTTAAAATTGTCATAGTTTTGTGAAAACCCAGTATGGCTGCTCTTGATGAACAGATGTAAGGGGTGAGATTGATAGAATAGACTGAAATGTCCAAACTTTGGGCCTTTTTACACCCGGTCACTCCGTGTGTTGTCTCTGATCCGATAGCTATCTGATTTGTTAAAACTGTTACATTTACATTAGGCCACATAAATGCGTCTCGGCGAATCGGATATCGATCCGGTCTTTCTATTCCCACCCAAAATGCAAATATATTTTACCTCATTTCCGGGGTACTTGAAAGGGAACACGCTTTTGTGTATATACTTAAATATACTTTTGTTTCTGTATGTTTTACAAAGCTTTTGTTGGATGCTTTCATCACTCCAAAGAGCAATAAGTGCCTGCGTGTCGTCCATGTTATTTGTTTCCGGTGCGATGCACGACTCGTGAGTCACCTGCGAGTGACGTACTTCCGTTTGGGAGGAGTATAGCGCTGACGTATGTGGCTTGAACAACCACATTCATTTACACCTCTCCAGTTTCATCTGAAACGCGTTCCAGACCACCTCCTGAAGGGGTTTGTACCATCGGATTTATATCTGTCTCGAAAATGTTTCGGAGGGCATTTAGACCTGGTGTTTTTACCATCGGATAGATATCAGTTGACAGAAAATGCATGAAGTGACCCCTTTGACAGACTTGAATCTTGGCACATTCAGGGGGAGACTCAGGACCTGCTGGAAAGATTATATTTAACACTAGCATAAGAACATTTTGAGATCCCCCAAAAAAGATATTCATCCCCTGGAATTTATAACATGGGATTGAGAGTTCTGGGCTGACCTTCTTGACCTCCCTATCAGGAACTATTTTAAGAGACTATTAAGAGATTACATTACATTCAGATTATATACATGCCTTGTGCCCAGTGTTCCTGGATCCTCCAGTGGATCCACTGAGATTCGTATCGAGCTGAAGCACATACCGAAGGTGAATAGATGATGGATGGTGCCATACAAATAGAGTGAAAATTTATGGTATTCTTGCATCCGTAACAAATATTACAGATTCCCAAAGGAAATCCTGCTTGTGTGGTTTTCAGCAATGGGGATCAGGCAGTCAGTCAGTTGGTAAAAATGCCTCTTCTAGGTCAGCCCTCTTGGTGGTCTGTCAAAAAATAGAATCCCAGGAGGAGCAATTTAAGGAGGAATCCTCTCTGGATGTGCACTAGAGGAAATACAAGAACATACTTGTGGCTACAGTAATTCTGGGATTGTTACATCAGCTCCGTCTGAACACAAACTCCATTCCCCAGAGCCATCAGCCAAAGAATAAAACACAAGCCTTATCACCTGATCTGCCATGACATGTTACTCAGACACTCACACTCGAGTTCTAATCACACTGTTTCTTTACAAACCGCAATTCACCTCAAAAACGATTGCTCCTAGCTATACGTTAATTGGTACCAAGTGCATGCTATTCTGTTTGATTTCACCCTATTTTTTTAGTCTGGTCTGTTTAAGCTATGTTGTTGAGCATCTGGATGTTTTCGCTTTGCATCCAAAACCTCGTCTGTTTCTGAGAAAGAGGAAATTGATAAAATTCGCATTTTATCGCACTGGGGAATCGCACCCGTGTGAGGCGAACGTGCTAACCGCTAAGCCACCATGCCCACCTGTCATACATTTTCGCTGTTTAATTCATTTAAAAATAGACAAACAAACAATAAAACTGTTTAAATAAATCCCTTATCCTCCTTTCTCTTTCTTGCTGTATTTTCTTTGTCGACTGATATCTAAAGAAAATATGTACTTCTCTTCACTACCCTTCAGGGCCAAGGTCATTCTACTGGCTGTGTTCCTAAATACAAAAAGGCCTACGAGAGTGTGTTTTGACTTAAATTCAGCAGATTATGGGTCTTTATAATTCTGGATCATGATGCCGACCGAAAAGCAATTCTCCACCGTTTTCTGAGACAAATTTAGTTATTAGACCTCAGCTGTGCAAACTTTACAGCGTGCCATCAGAATCAAAATGCCTGGGTATCGCTGAGAGCTGAACTAACAGATTGAGGCCAGAGCTCATTTTAAAAAGAAACAATGTCAGAAGGGGTGTTTACTCTCCAGCTACAGCGTATGACCTGGGGAATTGCTGTTTTTACATGACGAGCGAAGAGTTATCGCACTGACAGACGCTCCACGTGTTCTGAGGGTTTGGGACAAGCTCTTAAAAAGAATGGCTTGGAAAATAAATCAAAATTTCTTCTTCAATTAAACAGAAGCAATAAAAGTAAGAGGTATTTGCACTGCAGAAACATCGTTATTCAGGAGCTCAGCAAGTTTCTCTCAGGAACCTTAGGTAAGTTCCCTCTGGAGAGCGCCGGGCTAATCTTAGCACCTGGGTGGCAGCTCCAAAAATATTTGGTGCCTGAGTAGCGAATGTAGAGAATTTCAATTAAACACAGTTGTTGATCAACAGTTAATATCATCATCATCATCAACTAGTATAATTTAGTTACTGTATGTACATGAAATTAAAGATACTCCGTGGGTGGTCCTACTTAGAATCCATGAAGATGGCTTGGATCTTCAATCTTCATCAGTGAACTTAGACATCATGTTAAATCTAGAATGAATTTCCTATTTTATTGATCATATAGTACACAGTTATAGAAATGATTTATAATCTCACTCTCAGGTGTCAGAAGAAGGTGGGCTCCCGTTTCAGTCTGGTTCCTCTCAAGGTTTCTCAGCTTTTACATATCATCTCAGAGAGTTTTTCTTTGGCTTGCTCATCAGGGATGCGTTTAACACTTTCAATTTGTAAAATTGTACATTGTTATAAGTACGCTACAAATAATGCTGAACTGAACTGCAGTCTGTAAAGCATTGCCACAGGAATCTGAGATTTTGGTGAAAATCACCGATCACTGTTAACAAAGTAACGTATTATCGTTTAGTTAACCTGATTTGAATTCGAATGCCTGTAAATGAACAATTAATGTGTTATTATTAGTATGTTAATGTATACATTGAACCAAATAGTCTAATATTTTAGTAGTTTAAAGATGTTAACAAAATAGTGTATTGAGTCGGATTTTGTTTTGGAGTTACAGCAAGTTTGAGAACGTTTATCAAAATAATTAATGAGAGTTGGGGGGCACGGTGACTTAGTGGTTAGCATGTTCACCTCACACCTCCAGGTTTGGGGGTTCGATTCCTGCCTCCACCTTGTGTGTGTGCCTCGGGGGTTTCCTCCGGGTACTCCGGTTTCCTCCCCGGTCCAAAGACATGCATGGTAGGTTGATTGGCATCTCTGGAAAATCTGGTAGATTGGCATCTCTGGAAAATTGTCTGTAGTGTGTGTGTGGATCGGATAAGCGGTAGAAAATTATTGAATGAACGAATGACCTCAGAGTTGATTATTTTACCAGCTGCAGTTGGTGAAGATTTCAGAACAATAAACTTTTAATCGAGACATCTACACAATGTATATTGTGTAGATGTCTGTATCTCCATCACTGAGCATTTGAAGGCTTCTGTATCTCCATCATTGTGCATGTGAAGGCTTCAGCATGGAGGAGTTGGTGTTGAATCTATAATGAACTCAGAGGATGAGCTAAGTTAGAGTGGCTCAGGCGCTCCTGGTTACACAACTCCAACTGACTGTATATGACTCTAGAAAGGACATTATTCCTAATGACACCCTCTGTGTTTATAACAGTTTATAATCACACCCTCCAGTGTCACCCAAATGAGGATGAAGTTCTGTTTTGAGTCTGGTTCCTCTCAAGGTTTCTTCCTCTTCCATCTAAGGGAGTTTTAAATATAAATCTAATATTAATCTTGAACTTTTTCTACTATATTTCTTATGTTCTTTAAAGCTGCTTTGAGACAATGTCCATTGATAAAATTGAATTTTCCTGTAAGAGGAAATTCTGAATTGCTTTGTCTTTAACCAGCAAACTGCCAAAAAACATCATAATTTAATAACGTTAATCCTGAGAAAAAAGAGTCAATTTCTATTCTCCCTTATGCTAGATTTCTAGATCTCTAAATGTGAATAACACAAAAAAAGGACAGCTTTTTTATTTACTTAGAAAATACAAAGTATAAACTCCTCTGTCTTTGGATCAGAAAACAAATTACAGAGCTTTATCTCAGACTTGGCACTGGAGACTCCTTCCATAAATTTGACAGTAAATTCCCTATCAAGTATAAGCACGTATATTTAATCGCCTCATTTGGGGCATCCACCAAACACACACCAGTCCCTGTGGGGATGATATCGTATTAGAACAAGTGCATTAATCTAAATTTACCTGGCAGCCAAATGACTGTCAGAGCTGCTGTTATAGAAAATTTATCAACATCTTCTGACCAATCAGAATCATCTAATCCTTGTACTCCCTTAGTAGGTGTGCAGCTGTGAAGATGAGCAGGGACTCGAGCAGGACTCCCCATCAGCCGTCTGGATCGATTCAGAGTTCTCAGAGTTTAATCAGGGCAAAGGGGCTTGAATGGAACGCTCAGCCGAAGGTCACTGGGTCGAACGTGATTGTGCCGGCAGGTGCACAGGTAGGTAACACCTGCTCCTAATGAGCTCATTAGCTAAACCTCAGCTTTTGGCAAGCAAGAAGAACAGCTGGGAGTGAAATGATGTGACGCCACCTGGCTGTGGATCAGGATTGGCCTGTTAAAGTTACAGTCTATTTGTTTAAATGTAATCAGAGTCAGGTTGGTAATGCTCTCTAGGTCTGATATCATGCATCATGAGACGATTTATGAACCTTTTTTTAAAATGCACTGGTGGAAATGGACTGATAGGACATTTTGATTCAGTATAAACAAATGAATGATTTTCTGACTGGGAATCTGATCTAAAATGAGTCAGGACAGGATTTTAGTGGTTGAAGAGAAAATTTGAGCTGCTTAACATTTACCAACATTTACTTTGAATAGAGAAACATTTGTTTTGAAAGTTTTTGTTTTATTTGGAAATTGTTTATGAATTTATTGTCATTAGTAGCCTAGTTAAAAAAACCTCTGAAATCCCTGAATGTCTACTTTCATATGAGCTTCATATTAACCAGCACTGTGGAGTGAGACATGACAAAGACTTTCAATGTTTTCAGCAAAAACAGGAACTCAATGTTTTTATTTTTAGACCTCTGTCAAAAATAAATACGTTTGATGTTGTTCTGTCACTTATTATGGGAGCATTTTTTGGATTATTCTTTCTGCTTTTTTAACCCATGGACTTGGACTTTTTTTATTTGACATTTTCTTGTTCTTTTTCAGTGGACATTGCTCCCATTTGTTCTTGTGGGGGACGCTGCTCCCGGAGGACGCCGCCTCACTTCTTGCCTGCGGAGGATGTCACCAGCTTGAATTTGCTTTTTTTTTCGGTGCCCTGTGACATTGCCCCATACCTGTTCCAGTGGGGGACATTGCTTCAAGTACTGTCTTCACGGGGAGGATGCTGCCTTCCTTTTTTTGGTCAGTGTGTGTGTGTATATATAAATATATACTGTATATATATACTGTATATAAGGCAAACATACGGGCTTATAAGCTATTATTCCCTATTATTATATATAGGTTGCCTTATATACAGTATATATATATACAGTATATATTTATATATACACACACACACTGACCAAAAAAAGGAAGGCAGCATCCTCCCCGTGAAGACAGTACTTGAAGCAATGTCCCCCACTGGAACAGGTGTGGGGCAATGTCACAGGCACATATATATATATATATATATATATATATATATATATATATATATATATATATATATATATATATATATATATATATATATAAGGCAACCTTACAGGCCCGTATGTTTGCCTTATACTTATATGATATTTCCTGGGTTTCTGGACTTCTGGACTTCTGGTCATGGGTTTGGCCGCGGCTTGCCCGGGGTTGTCGCTCAGCGCTTCTGCTCAGCTGGCGACGTTGCTCGGCCCTTCTGTTTGGGTCTGGACGTTGCTCCGCTCTTCTATTCGGGTGTGGACATCCCTCGGCACTTCTGTTCTGCCAGGGACGTTGCTCTGCCCTTTTTTTAATGCCACTGTGTTTTTTTTGCCATGTGCTTTTTGTTTATGTTTTATGTTCCATGTGTGTTGGACTTGTCCAATCATTTGTCCTGTTATCCCTCATGCTTGTTCCTCAAGTTCTCTGTATTGCTTCCCTTATATCTCCCTGTTATTTGGGTTAGTTTTTGCTAAGGGACTAGTCTTTTTTGGGGTTCTAGTTTGCATGTTCAGTTTTGCAGTTCCCTTTTAAAAATAACAGATATGTAAGGTGCTGATGTTGTAAAACCTTGGTTGATCAGTTCCATTAATGAGATAAATGTAAGCCACTCTGGGTGAGGGCATAAATGTAAAAAACCGACAGTCTCACTTTTATCCTGCATTTGGGTCTAGACTCTTCCCATCAGAGACCTGGGTTCGATCCCCGCACCTGGAGGCATAGTTGATTTATACTGTATATATACAGTATATATAAAGCCTTTGCATAAAGTATAATTCTTTATTTTGGTCCTACGTTTTCCCACTTAACCTATTTTTATTTTGACTTCCCCTTGGTCTTGCTCTGTCTCCTGCCTCCTCTCTGTCTGACCTTCTGCATTTGCTCTCACTCGAGGCTTGACCTGCTCTCCTAGCAGCTGGGAGAGACGCTTCATTACCTCACTGACTGCAGGCCTGGAAATCTCTGACCTTCAACCCTGCCCTTCACAACACACACACACACACACACACACACACACACACACACACACACACACACACACACACACACACACACGCGCACACACGCGCACACACACACACGCGCACACACACACACACATGCACACACACACACACATGCACACACACACACACACACACACACACACACACACACACACACACACACACACACACACATGCACACACACACACACACACACTGTACAGAGGTATGAAGTAATTATACTTGCCCCTTAGCGACACATGTTTTCGGATTGCGTAGGAAACCTTACGCGCCCCCACTAAGGAGTGTATCTTAATTTGCACGAGGTCGTGTTGGGAAAAACAAGATCAACTATTAAAAGTTGGTCTTACCTTGAACGCAGGTGTCCTTCGAAGTCCCCTCGGTCTTCTAACAAAGGATCCTCTCCATGGTCTTCTACTTAAACTATTGTTTGAATCTTTAAATGAAGGAGGCAGACTTTTACCTTTTTGTCTTTTCAGGATCCTCACAACGGGAGGCCTTGTTTTTATTAAAAGTAGTGTAATACACATAGGTGTGTGTAATATATGTAAAATAAAAAGAAAAATATTACAATTAAAAACTTATTAACAAATAATCAAACAGTACTAGAATAAGTAAAAGTTATTAAGATGCAAAGATTATAACAAACCAAGAAACACTCTCCAAGTGTAAACTTGCATTTGTTCTATGATGCACCTAAAGTATAACATGCACTAAGGCTGATTACAATAGAATGCACACTCGATGTGATTCAAGGCAGGCTTTTGTACTTTTTGCTGTGGCCAGATTTGGCTGTCAGGTTTGGTTGGCTTTGTGCCTTTTAGATGGCTACCATCTTATTTCATAAATACTTCTCGGTTTCTCAAACATATCTCACCAGCCGACTCTGTGTGCGCTGCTTATTTCTTTTCTTTTCTAACCTCACGGTTAACACTTCTATATGTGGTCATACTTCCTGCAACTTCTCAGGCTGTGATTATATAGAACTGAAGCTTTCTTTCGCCATGGAATTTGACAGCAAGCTATAAAACACTGTGCATGCAGGTTACTCCCCGCGAATACACAGAAGGCTTTACTTTTAACAGCAGACCTTGAAACACGTGTGTGCAGATACTCTCAGTAATACACAGTAGGCTTTATAAGTGTTTACTACTAGAATGTTTACAGTAAAATACATAAGATTAATCTAATCAACTCTATTACATGAGGATACATGATTATACGTAAAAGAAAAGCATTTCAGAATTTTTCTTGAACATTCTGAAAATAAAACATAATAACACAATGCATTATAGTCTTCTTTTTTCTTTTGGAATCTTCTCCAGCTGTCTAGGTACAGCGTCTGATCCCTCGATGTCTTCTTTTAAACACTCATATTCAGATCTTTTAACTCTTCAACCAATTCTTCAACCTTTTGGATTTTTACATCAATCTTTCTTTGTTTATTCCCCTTACGTTTAGCTTTTCTTAGCTTTTCCCTATTTCTCCTTCTCTTTGTATTATCTATGTCTGTCTGTCTATTGACAGATAAGTTAATAATTGGTTGTGGTGTACCTTGATATTTATTATTATTTATTTGCTGAGGACCATTATTAAGAAAAACAGTATCAGGTATGTAGAGTCCTGTAACTCCATCCAGTACATGCCAGTGTCTGATAACATCTCTTGCATGCCGCTGGCTCACAACAGGTAAGAGATTTCAGTGTATACAGAATGCTGGATTCTGTTACTACATTACTGGTTTGTATTATTATTATTATTATTATTATTATTATTATTATTATTATTATTATTATTATTATTATTAATGCTGCAAGTTTGTATTTTATAACCAGTTAAAAAGGAGTTTATAAGCTTAAGAGCTTATCTTATTTATAAGCTTATCTTTAAGCGAGAGAAAAAACAGAGGTTGGGAAAGCAAAGGCTGTGTGTTGAAAAAAAAAATTGGAAATAACTGGTTTCACAGATGTTTTATGACATTAAATACTAACCAGATAAAAAGCATGATGAGAAATTCATGCAAAAAAAAAAACCTGCAAAATGCAATTAATATATTGAATAATTGATTATTTTCTCAATTTTTTCAATTAAGAAAAAAAAAAGACCTCATTTGCATATGTTTGGTTGTATGGGGGAGTGCGTGTTGGGGGATCGATCTATCTATCTATCTATCTATCTATCTATCTATCTATCTATCTATCTATCTATCTATCTATCTATCTATCTATCTATCTATTGTTTAATAAAAACAAGCTTTAAATGATTAAGATGCTCTACAAGAATTACTATAGCATCAGTTCAGTAGCAAGACGAGCCACAGCTCCCAGCACCATACTAACACCACACAGTATTAACACCTGAGCGTGGCTCATCACCGGCGCTATAAAGGTCTCACCTGTGCAGCTTCTCCATACATGTTTGCATTCAAAACTTTATAGCGTAATGACATATGAGTTCATTCCCTACAGTATGTAGTGATGTAGCTTCAGCAGCATTCAGACAACAGGACGTATTGAAATGCTTCTGATTTGAAGTGAACACGCTGTCGCTGAATATAGAATGAGTTGGTTGATTTATTTATTTATTTATTTATTTATTTATTTATTTATGGCTTAAGTGTAGGCGGGCATGGTGGCTTAGTGGTTAGCACATTCGCCTCACACCTCCAGGGTCGGGGTTCGATTCCTGCCTCCGCCTTGTGGCACAGGCTCCCCGTGACCCGAGAAGTTCGGATAAGCGGTAGAAAATGAGTGAGTAAGTGGTTTAGTTGTAGTGTAGTTTCCCAATTTCCCCTGTGTCAGCTCTATACACAAATCCAGAAACTTTCCATGTCTTGAAACATATTTAAAATCTGAAATTAGTGCACCGAGTCGTTTATGCAGTGGTAGGGCTTTAATTAAATTCTGTCTTCCTTTCATGTCTTCAGGGGCTCTTGATTACACAGTTCCACTGGACTATAAACCATTATAGAAAGGACATGCATTGTGTGCATTAGTGATGGCACATTTGCACTTCATTTTGAGTCCCACAACACAGAGAGATTCTGAATCTCGTGTCTGTTTCTGCACTTTTCAGACACATTCAGAGTTATGGGACTAAAGTGGCTGGTGTGCATGTGCACCGATTGCCATTAGACTCGTGGACACGACGCCTTGTCTTCAATTCATCAGAGAATATTTTCAGACTTCGGCAGGAAAGAATTAGTGTTGTCTGTAATGAACTCGGAAACGATCCTGACCTGTTAGTTCCTCGGGAGCTCTTAATTCCACTCGACTGTAAATTGTTGTAGAAAGGACATTATTTACATTGACATTATTCCCTGTCCAGTGCCACCCAAATAAGGATGAGGTTCCCTTCTGAGTCCGGTGCCTCTCAAGGGTTCTTCCTCATATCATCTCTGGTAGTTTTTTAAACTTTAATCTTGTAAATTTTTATTTTGTTTCTGTACTAATGTAAAGCTCCTTGGAGACAGAGTGAATTGTTAAAAGTGCTAAGAAAAATAAATTGAATTAAATTGAATATTCACCAGGCAGCGGAGTGTGTTGTCTCTTCATCTCTATTTAATTGTCTTTACTTGCTGCTACCGGACATTTAATTATTTATTTTTTTAAAACTTAATATTAAAAAAGCTGAGGGGACACGGTGGCTTAGTGGTTAGCATGTTCGCCTCACACCTCCAGGGTTGGGGGTTCGATTCCCGTCTCCGCCTTGTGTGTGCGGAGTTTGCATGTTCTCCCCGTGCCTCGGGGGTTTCCTCCGGGTACTCCGGTTTCCTCCCCCGGTCCAAAGACATGCATAGTAGGTTGATTGGCATCTCTGGAAAATTGTCTGTAGTGTGTGAGTGAATGAGAGTGTGTGTGCCCTGTGATGGGTTGGCACTCCGTCCAGGGTGTATCCTGCCTCGATTCCCAATGACGCCTGAGATAGGCACAGGCTCCCCGTGACCCGAGAAGTTCGGATAAGCGGTAGAAAATGAATGAATGAACTTGCTGCTAGCGGACATTTAATTTTTTTTTACTTATTATTAAAAAAGCTATACCTTATTTTCACGTTTGTTATACTGGATGCTTGAATTTTCTCTGGGATCAATAAAGTATCTATCTATCTATCTATCTATCTATCTATCTATCTATCTATCTATCTATCTATCTATCTATCTATCTATCTATCTATCTATCTATCTAAAGATAGAAGTTTTCTCCTGAATCATATGATTAAAAGATTAACACGTTTAACATCTGCTTTAGTCTGAGGGAACATTGAGTATCTGTGTCCGCTGACCCGTAAATAGAGGCATTTCTTTTTCCCCACAGTCTGCTAAGTTTGCATCTTATTATCTACAATGTCACCGAGGAGAAAACGGACAACACGACTCCGAGAAACGACTCGAGTAGCTTTATTACAGTTTGGGAGGAGATGGAGCTGTACTACTGTAATTACTAACTTAATGCTGTTCGAGCGAGCAGAAGGGTTTAATTGACTGTTTTATGCTAACTTTGACAACTCTGGAAGGCATAACGATGTTCAAGCTGCTCAGGGATTAAATAAAAATAATAATTAGCGTTTTACAGTGAGCCGCTCCAACGTGCTGACCCGGTCGGACCACTCGACTGCTTTAAGACCGTTAGGGGGCGCTGTGACAGTAGATTAAGACTCGAGGTTGTGATAATCATTAAAATTCTGTACGTTGAAGCTGCTCGGTTTTCTAGAAAGCCTGTTGATAAAACTCTAAACTGCTCTGCATTGTGTTTGGATTGTAGGATTTAAATAAAAGCATCAGCTGCTTTACTTACAAGAATATTGACACAGAGGACGTTCTACATATTCGGAATCATTTTACGTCAGGGTTTAGTGCACTTTATTATTAATATAAATCATCTTACCTGTGCTAACCCTAACCCTGACCCTAACCCTAACCCAAATGTTTCTTACTGTAAGTAGAAGCATCTGAGATAAACAAAGCACAAACACTCCCCTTTAAACTGAAGAAAAAAGGGGTACTGTCATGGTTGAAGCACCCGTCTCGTCCACCGATCCCCTCTTTAATTACGTGTTTCGATTCTACGGCTTACCTGAGGACCACAGTTCACATCCCGAGTGTGGTCAGCCTTCTTCAAAGGGTTAATCGTCAACATCAGTCTCACCTCAGGATATCACCCACAAGCCAACGGCCAGACTGAACGCATGAATCAAGAACTGTCCTGTTTCCTCCGCTCAGAACAACCAGGCCGACTAGAGCAGGTACAGTACCTCATGTGGGTGGAGTATGCACAGTCCTCGCTCACCAAACCTGCCACCAGTATCACACCCTTCCAGTGTATACTGGGATGTATACCAGCCGCCCTGATTCCCATGGTCCGGTGAACCCTCAGACCTACAGTACCAGCAGTGGGTGATTGGAAGCAGGTGGCGGTGTAATCAGTCCCAGTAAGGGATTATGGGAAACGTAATCCGGAAACTGCTAATACTCCGGGGAAGGTTCCCACTGGTGCCGATCGGGGGACGAGACAGGTGCTTCAACCATGACAAGTACTGTAGAAGATACTGACTAAAAAGGAAGACTGACTAAAAAGAAATAAGAGAAAAATCGGCAGAATCTAGAAAATTCTAGACCATTTAACAGTAGACATATTATACTCCCTGAGACAACATGAGGAAGGAACCTTGAGAGGAACCCTAGTCAAAAGGGAACCTCATCCTCATCTGACCTGGAGATTGTGATTATACAGTAAATAATTTCTCTTCTCTAATCATGTACTATATGCTCAAAAAACAGGAAAATTCATTCTAGTATTAACATGAAGTTACTTAATGACACCAGGGCATTGATGGAGAACATGTTCATGGTTTCTAAATAGAACCATCTAAAGTAATCTCATCTTCAGGTTGTCAATGTGGAGAGTCATCTTCAGTATCAGCGAAAGGTTTGTAAAGTGACGAGACTCTAAGCTGACATCAGGATGGATCAGGAAAAAGAGAGTGTGTGTGTGTATGTGTGTGTGTGTGTGAGAGAGAGAGAGAGAGAGAGAGAGAGAGAGAAAATTGAAGTAGTAAACACTATAGTGTTCCTGAGCATGGGCTAATTCCCCTAGCAAACAATTTCTTCAGGGTCAGATAGATAGATAGATAGATAGATAGATAGATAGATAGATAGATAGATAGATAGATAGATAGATAGATAGATAGATAGATCGATCGACCGATCGATCGATCGATCATCTAATCAAAAACCACACAGTCACTAAACCCAGGATGAAACCCACAGCATTAGGGCTGTTAGTCTGTGACTCTTCCACGATTCCAGCTACTTCCCGTTAAGCCACTCTCTGATGTACACCCAATTTTACACTTCATCTTCTTGACAAAAACGCCAGAACAAAAAGAACCCCAATCTTCTCAATTTCAGGGTATACCAAATCAAAATGGACTTTTCCTTTTTTTTTTTCCCCCCATCCTATCTCATGTTACTAAAGTAACTCATAAAGCCATGTGATATTCCCACGATCAGTTCTCACCTGGAATCAGTCTTTGATTCATGTTTTGCGACAGAAGGCAGCTTTCTGTAGTCGCTGTTTTATTTCATTTCAATTTGCACAATTAAAGGAAAGGTCAGGTGCAGAAAGCAGATGCTGGAGAGGTAGAATCTCGGGTCCTGTAAGACAGCTGACATTTACATAGAGCCTCAGAGCCTATTAAGAGCCTGAGGTGTAAATGAGGAGTAAAGGAGTCACCCAGATGAAAAACTCTTACACACTACAGAAAGAGGGATGTTCGTTCTGGGACGTTTGTTTAAAAACCTTAGAAGAGAAGCAAATTTTCTTGACGGTTTTACGTTCGTGAAATTAAACTCGGGAGAGATGAGAGGTTCTGAGAGTGATGAAGATGTTAGCATTGGGAAATCTGAGCGAAAGAGGAAAGCAGGACAAGCTAAAGTGTGTGTGTGTGTGTGTGTGTGTGTGTGTGTGTGTGTGTGTGTGGTACAGATCTATTAGTCAGTGTGCTGCCTATATGCCTCAAGCTCCTCCTCTTCCTCCTTCTCGACCACCACCTTGTATTTTTCTCTCTTGCACTTTCTTTCTACCTTTCCCCATTTCATGCCTTTCCTCCTCTTACTCATTCTTCTCCATCTTCCTTTTCCCTATCGCCCCATAGGGCATAAGTCAGAAGACACCCTGGACTACTACACATGCTATGACTGAGGGAGGAACCCAGAACATGGCCAAGCATGGGGAGAACGTGGCCACTGTGACCCCCCCCCCCCCCCTCTCTCTATTTTTCCATTTCTCTCCATTACTATTCTGGTTAAATATTTCACTACACTATATCTTTAAACATGAATCAGCTCAGATTCTGTATTTGGTCCTTATTTAAATCAGCCATGTTTCACCAGACCAGAGATTAGCTACAGGGTTATTTATATATCCACGGGAAAGCGGAGCATTTTCCAGATTTTCAGAGTCTTCGTTCATCCTCTCCTGATGATGTGAATAAACAGAGATGTGCGTATTCATCCTACTTTATTCTCTAACTTGGTAACGTGGACGTGTCCTGCATGTTTATTGCCCTGAGGATATATTGTCCTGTGGGCTTATTTCGGTCTAAATCAGTATGTGTCCAGTGCAGCCAGATAATCCCACTGTGAGTAAAAAAAAAACCTCTTAAAACCAGCAATGAAACCAGAACAAACCGCAGTGCTGTTATTTACTGAGTAATGACAGGAGGAGGCCTGATCACAAGATTCAGTTCTTCTCGTCGTGAGTGAGTGTGAACGTGTCTGTCGCTTTGTCTCATTTAAATGTTTCTATAAATCTATTTGTATATATATATATACTTCTTTAAATGAGCGTTTAACATCTTGCTTCACAAGCACATATAGACTCTCTAAATTGAGAAGGCTTTTTCTGGGCATCAGCACCAGCATATAGTTGGGAAGCATGGTGACCCAGGGCAGTGATATAGTGTTAAAGTGGTGACCGGAGCCAGTGTGTGGAGGACTGCAGACTCGCTGCCGGGGAGGTAGTCGGCATGGTAACGTCATGGCAGCGTCCAGGATGAACAGTGTGGTAGTATTGTTACCGAACACAATGGAAAGGGCGATTGAGCTAACTGAGAAGGGCATTGTAAAAAGTTACACTGTCAAAGGTTCCACCGTTTATAAAGGATGAAACACTAGCGAAAGAACTAACAAACTTTTGCCCATAAAAAAAGATTAAATTAAAATAAAGAGTAAATCAGAGCAGGGGCGGTTCTAGGATTTCATCTTTAGGGGGTTTTAGCCCTCAGTGAGAATTTAAAACAAGAAGAGTTTTATTTTATATATTATATGACTACATAGTAAGCCGAAAGTTATGGTTGTCACGGTTAGACAAAGGCGAATGAGGATCCAAATGCAGTAAAGAGATTCAATGACCAAAAACAAGAAAACAGGTACACAGACAGACAGGCAAAACAAGACCGAACACAGAGCTGACAGGAAACAGGAACATCGAAACGACTAGCACCAGGGAAGTGTACAAACAGAGAATATATAGGTGACAGGAACCAATGACAAAGCAGAGACAATCAGAGACAAAGACAACACACCTGGAGGAAAGATTGAGTACAATTAGTGTCCATGGTAACCAAGAAGTGGGCGGAG
>NC_062527.1:20808734-20826234 GCF_022655615.1 Tachysurus fulvidraco | reverse complement strand
GTGGCTCAATAATGGGTTTGATAGATGAATGTATGAAAACCTTCTGATTATTATAGCAGCTTCATTTAATATATCATTCGTTTGTTTTGCCTTCAGTTTTTTTTTTAGCAGCAATTTATTCGTTCGCTTTAGCAGCTACATTATTTTTGTCTTTTATGTCATAAGCAGTATTGTTCTCGCAGCAGGTTTGTTTTTTCCCTAAGCAGTAGTATATCGTTAAGGCAGCAGTACTTTGACCAGCAGTAATGTTTTTTCTCATTTACCAGCAGTATTTTACACCAACAGTATTGCTTTTGTTATTTATTTATTTATTTATTTATTCATTTAATATTTATTTATTTATTTATTTATTTTAATCAGCAGTATTGCTTTGTTTGTTTTAGCAGAAGTGTTTAACGGCCCTGATTGGCTTGTTGAGATGGTGACCTGAATAGGAGAGAAAAAAAGAAAGTAGAAAAAGGATTGTCATATTAGCCGCATGACTCAGCAAATATCTTTTCATTTCAGGTAGAAAGAAAGACCTTTAAGAGTCCCTGTGTGTGTGTGTGTGTGTGTGTGTGTGTGTGTGTGTGTGTGTGTGTGTGTGTGTGTGTGTGTGTGTGTGTGTGTCCATTATAAAAAACAAAAACTCAACTCAAGAGACATGCCTGAGGGTAAGAGAGAGAGAGAGAGAGAGAGAGAGAGAGAGAGAGAGAGAAATGAATGCAGTTATAATATCAATTTAAACAGCTGTGGATCTTATTTATGGTGTCCGGAGAGGCATTACAACATCCCCATAGCACTTTTCACCAACATTTCTCTTATCTCCAGCTCTGTTAAAGCACCTTTAGATCTGCAGTATCACTGAAATAATACTCAAATACATAGAATGTGCATGAATTCCTTTTAAAAGTTAAAGAATGAAAGCTCTGGCGTTAAAATGAAAGACTTCCAGGTTGTTTTCTCTCTGTGTAGCATGAATAATATTTAATAAAGGTTCCATACATGCGCTCATTTAATTAGACTTTTCAGTAAGCTCATATTAAGGAAGTCCTGTGATTATTTTAGCTGATGTGTAAACACATTAATTAGCTTATCTTTTTCAAATTTATTCCAACTTGCTTTCAGTAAAAATATTTACAGACTTACTTTTTTTTTCTCTCCGTTATTTTTGTAAATCTAATATATTCTGGCTTGTTCATTAATTCATATTTAGTAAGCTCTTTATTCTGATCAGAGTCACTCTGGAGCTTTACAGATTTTATCAGAAAAACACTAATCACAGAACAACAAACACTGATGCTTTTCACAACTAGGAGAACTTTATTATTTCCGATACAACAGCCGTGTGTTCGGGAAATTGGAAGATACCGAGTAAACCCAGAGGGTAGAGTTGAGGTGTGCGTGTGTGTGTGTGTGTGTGTGTGTGTGTGTGTGTGTGTGTGTGTGTGTGTGTGTGTGTGTGTGTGTGTGTGTGTGTGTGTGTGTGTGTGTGTGTGTGTGTGTGTGTGTGTGTGTGTGTGTGTGTGTGTGTGGATGGATAGGTTGATGGACAGGAGAATGGATTGGTGTGTGGATGGATGGGTTGATGGACAGGTGGATGAATTAGTGGGCAAATTTATGGGTTTATGGACAGGTGGGTGAATTGGTGTGTGGATGGATGGGTTGATGGGAAGGTGAATGGATTGGTGTGTGGATGGATGGGTTGATGGACAGGTGGATGGATTGGTGTGTGGATGGATGGGTTGATGGACAGGTGGATGGATTGGTGTGTGGATGGATGGGTTGATGGACAGGCGGATGGATTGGTGTGTGGATGGATGGGTTGATAGACAGGCGGATGGATTGGTGTGTGGATGGATGGGTTGATGGACAGGTGGATGGATTGGTGTGTGGATGGATGGGTTGATGGACAGGTGGATGGAATAAAGGGTGTATAGATGGTTTGGTGTACAATTGGATGACTGTAGGGTGTATGGATAGTTTGATGGACAGGTGGATGGATTGGTAGGTGAACGGATGGGTAAAAGGACAGGTGGATGGATAGATGTCATTATCATTCTTCTGGACTGGGAACATTTGGAATATATCTAAAAAATCTGTACTAGAAAGGAAAAAAAATCACGAGCTTTATTTATCTCCATCAACATGTTTTTATTCGTCTCACATGACTTCTGTTTTATAATTTCTATTTTGTACCTGTGTAGTGTTTATATGTCTGCATTTTGTTCTATAACCTTGGCTGCCTGAAATGCACTTTTAAAATGAAATGCGGATAAGCAGGTGGATAAAAATGTCCTGTGTGAATTGACTGACCGTCGGTTCATCCTGTGTCTCCTTTACAGCTTATTACCACACTATGTTCTAGAAAATAAGACAGTGAAATTTATACTTACAGTTACACTACGCTTTACCAAACAAGGCCTAGTTATTAGTTTCGAGATAATTATAATCATAAAGAAATTACAATTCTTTCTGAAAAGGAGAAACTGAGAGACTTCTTGACCATTTCCTTGACACAAGTACTCAACAGTAAACCTGACAAAATGACATAATTACATAATAAATAAGGACATCGTATTTTCCTTGTCATGTTTGATTTGCTATAAGGAAAGTTATTTAAATATTGATTTTAATTTGATCTGTTAAACATATTGTCACAATAATTTGCCGCAAGCCGAATATAATGTACTACTTTACCGCCAATCATCTCACTTCTCCCGATTTCCTGTACTCATCAGCGCCCTCTATCCTGCACTTACACAGCTATTTATCTATTTTTATTTTATCTAGATTTTCTGTCGTGACCTGTTTACGTTGCTCTGTGTATTATTGGATATTCCTCTTGGATATCTACTATACCTGATATCTAATATTCTAATATGTTTCTAATAAACTGTTTGGCATTTGGTCTGTTTATCTGATCTGTTTATAAGCAAAAAGTGCTTCAGTTCAAATGAACTAAACAACTAATAATGCATAAAAGTGAAATAGTTTCAACAACCAGTGCAGCCAACAACACAACAACAACAACAACAACAACAACAACAGTAAAACCTGACTAAACACTAGCAGTGATGTAAAGACAATCTGTATAAATCTGTATACTTTTTTGAAATGCTGATAGTGTTATATAAATCGAAAAAAAAAAATTCTCAATACTCATCATTTATGAACTTGTTTATAGAGTTTTAGTGTAGTTTTTCCTTTCTCTCAATGACCGAGTGTGCTTGTTAGCCTGCTAGCTTTACTCAACCATCATTGACCCCGGAGGCGTAGCTTTGCGTACATGAGCAGGAATATGAGTCACCTCAAGTAAAAAAAAAAACTATAGATTTATTAAAAACTTGATTTCCCCAAAGAGAACAGAATCTCTGCAGCATTTCTGGAGAAACCTCACAGTGTCAGGATAGTGCTAATGATGAGCTAATAATCTCTAGTCTGCGGTTCAGAAGCCGACAGTGGAACAAAGTAATCATAATTAGATTACATTAGATTAGATTCAATGATACAGTATACATAAGAAAAATAGATATGAATATACAGAAAATATATACAGTGGTATTTAAGCCTTCTGGTGGTCCATTAGCAGGATTTTGTGATCTTGTTGCCATGGCCCGGGTTCGGCAAAGAGCTAACAGCCTCAGGAATGCTAACAGATTAAGCCCAGATAAAATGGGAGTCAGTAATGTCAGTAAAATCTAATATGTGGACAACAACAACAACATAGACAGGGATATATTGTAGGTCCTGGGAGGGGCACTGTGGCTTAGTGGTTAGCACGTTTGCCTCACACCTCCAGGGTTGGGGGTCGATTCCCACCTCCGCCTTGTGTGTGTGGAGTTTGCATGTTCTCACCGTGCCTCGGGGGTTTCCTCAGGGTACTCCGGTTTCCTCCCCCGGTTCAAAGACATGCATGGTAGGTGGATTGGTATCTCTGGGAAATTGTCCGTAGTGTGTGTGTGTGAGTGTGTGAGTGAATGAGAGTGTGTGTGTGCCCTGCGATGGGTTGGCTCTCCGTTCAGGGTGTATCCTGCCTCGATGCCCGATGACGCCTGAGAAGTTCGGATAAGCGGTATAAAACGAATGAATGAATGAATATTGTAGTTCCAAGAGGTTCATCAATGTCAAGGGGGAATTTTACTGGGTTAGTTAGTTGAAGAGTTCAGTAAGGAGACCGCTGTGGGGTAAAAGCTGTTACTGTACTTAGCTTGCTGTCTCAGACTGGAGGCACCTAAACGTCTTCTAAGAGCGTAGGAGGGTAAACAATTTATGGGCTGGGTTCGAGATGTCCTTTACACAGATCCTCTTGCATCATCCAACATTTCCAGGAAATTTCTGTGCTTTTTGTCACTGCTGGAAAAATGGAAGTTGACAAAAAAAAAAAAATCTAATCCCAGAAACTGAGTGAATCTGTGTATAAACATGTAGTTAGTTATTTATATATTTAAACACTTCCTATTTACTAAGCTGGGTTTCCAGGTCATTATAGTGTAAGATGGACATGTGCAGTGTGACCTGGTAATTGGTCGTTATGGATGAAGCTTTTTCCATGCTAACCACTAATGTATTCCCCTGACACCTTTTAGTTTAAATCCGCAGCCTCCTTTTTCAGACATTTATTTCTACTCAGGAATTTTGCTTCCTACATGTATTCATTCACACACTACAATAAGTGCCACCATTTATGCTTCTCAATAAGGCACCGATATTTACTGCATTAACCCTTGTATGATGTTCGGGTCTGTGGGACCCATATTCATAAACATCAATAGTTTTGCTTTCTTGTAAATTTGTTGATTTTTTTCCCACTCATAACTTGATTAAATTTGATTTTCTTTATTTTATCACATTTTATTTAAAAAACAATAAAAAAAATGAGTAGCACTTTAATTAAAAAATGTGCTGTAATAAAGGTAAAGGGCAAAAATTAACCATATATGCTGTTTATATTGCTTGTAATTGGGATGAACTAAACATCTGTAGAGTATTTTAACATCAAATTTTTGATTGTGTTGAATTAAAAACCCAAAAATGCAGCGGGTCAAACAGACCCACGGACACTGGCTGAGTAACAAAAATACAAACAACATACAGGGGGTTAATTATCATTACCAGCCATGATCACAGCACTTCACCATTACCTACACCATTACCTACACCATCACAACACAACAATAAAGTTATTTACGATGAATAACGTTTTATCCATTTTGAGTCACATTTAACGTCCTAGACCACCGTGGCATATTAGTTCCTTTTTTTAAATTCCCATTCTAGCAGATATAAACGTGACTCCTTCACCTCTTCTGTGCTTAAGGTGTCCTGAAGTTACAGCTGTACCTCAGCGTTGACACTGGAGACTGATTCCATAAATGCTAAACACACACGTCCTTACAGAAAACTCAACACCACGTAAACACTTACACGTTTTTTTAAAATATGGCTGTGACCTTTGAAAAGTGACGTTCATTACATTAATAAAAATGATGCAAAAATACTGTTAAATATATACAACATGCCAAAAAAATAAATTAACAAAAGGAAAGAAAAAGAGAGGAGAGACGTCACTAGGGAGAAACATTAAAGAGGAAGGTGTTAGGTGTCAGGGATAGAAGGAAGACCGGGGCTTTATTAAAAAAAATAACAGAACCAATACACAGGAAAACTCTAAGGATAAAACTAAGCAACAAAAACACAAAACAGAGAACAAAACTCAGTAACAAGAGAACCACAACAACAAGGTATAAGGTTTAAATAGGGGAGAAACATAAGAATCAGGTGACAACAGGGCTAAAGACTGCGTGAAGCAAACACACAAGAAAACACGTGAAATTCTTTATTCTTTTTATATATTTTTGCTGCTGTAACAGAGAAATTTCCCATTTTTGGGATGAATAAAGGAATATCTTATCTTATCTTAAACAAAAACGCATGACACATTATATTGTATATATAAACCCCGCTGGAATGCCCTCTGGTGCACTGGCATGGACTTACTGTATCCAAGTCCTCTATAACAGAAGTATTTAAAATAAATAAATAAATAAATAAATAAATAAATAAATAAATAAATGGAAATAATTAAAAATAATAATAATATATATATATAAAATATATAATGATAAACCATAAAATAAATATAACAAAATAATAATAAGCAAACAAATAAATATAAACATAAATGCGTATATAATATATAAATATAAGTATAAATGCATATATAATTCCTTATATGCTGTACAAATGAATGGAATTAAAATACTCTTTCTAACACTCGTCTCTACAATTTTCTCGATTTTTAACAAAAATATGGTCCTCTAATGTCACTTCGTGAGATTTGACCTAAGCTTTACAGTATATCAAATTTGTGTTAGAAATGCAATATGCAGTGCTTTATGTACACTGTATGAATGCACAGTACTATAAAAACCTGCCATACAAATGACTCCTTTTAACGTAATCTACTGTTAAGCTGTAATCACTTTATACACTGTTTATACACTGTTATGAAGCACAGTGTACACCTACGAGTGAAATAAGTCATAACATTAAAAAAGAATGGTCTCAAATTTTAAATTCTCTTTTCTCTCTTTCATGAAAGACAAATCCTTTCATAAACAATCACGGTTTGCTTAGGAAGGCCTTATGAAGGCCTAATGTCATGTAGTAAAATGTTGCTAAGGATTTAACGTCACTGAATCAGACATCAGCAGGCACTGAGCTTTTTAGAGATTTTCAGAGCTCAGACACGAGGATAATGAGCCGTATCCTAATCTCTCTCTCTCTCTCTCTCTCTCTCTCTCTCTCTCTCTCTCTCTCTATCTCTCTCTCTCTCTCTCTCTCTCTCTCACACACACACACACACACACACACACACACACACACACACACACACACACACACACACACACACACACACACCCTGTTTCTTTTTTTCACTTTCTCTTTTATTCAGACTTTGACTTTGATCAGCACTCGCTGTATTTCCTGTCCTCTTCTTGTCCGTCATTAAAAAAAAATAAAATAAAAAAAGCTTTCAGGACTCAACAAAGACACGAGTCTGTATTTTCTCCCTGCTTTCACTTTATCAGAGAGGAGAATATGTTTGGAGAGAAATCTCTTCTTATTCCCATCATGTCCTGTTTCTTTTATACCTGCACTTTCACACACAGCAACAGAGCTTCGTTCTCTAAACTCGGCTGGTCTGTAATCAGGTCAGTAACTCCACAGCTCCAGGCTACAGAATAAGATGTCCCGACATGGTGCATTATTGAGAATTTTCCAGAGGACAGAAGTCATTTTTTTTGCAATAAAAGAGAAGATTTCTTTTGTTATTGAGGTCAAGCCTCTATTAGAGACACGCAGTCAGAGCCGCCATGCGTGAAATATGTCTTGACTCTTATTGATAATTTTATCCCCAAACACTTTTACAATTTTAAACTTTTCAAATTGACTGCGCATTTATTAAAACTTTAGTCGTGCATTTTAATCACACGGCAACGACGCAGCCTTAAACTTTACAGCCAAAACTCAGAAAATTTCAGAACAAACCTGCTAGAAAAATTTTTTTTATAGTGTGAGCTGTATAGTGTGATACAGACTGTATGGTCTGGTCTTCATCAGCAATCAGGTCTGCGCTGGACTCAGAGTTTACGATGACCCAATAGTTTAGTAGTAACTAGACAGTAACTAGTTTCTGTCCCTAAACCTAGGCTAGTACATGTTGTTGGTGGACAGCTCTCTCCTGGATCAGGTCTTATTTCACACCAGATCTCACATCACACCAGTTTTATGCTCTCTTCACTAGTTACCAATAAAATATAGAATTTTAAAATGTTGGTCCTCACTTATAGAGCCCTTCATGGGAATGCACCTGGGTACATCACTGCCCTGTTGACCCCTTATGGCTCTTCTTGAGCATTGAGGTCATCAGGTCAAAATCTGCTTGTGGTCCCTAAAACCCATTTTAAAACTCGGGGGGGGGGATCTTTCTCTTGTCTCTGCGTGTCGCTGATTCTGCTGATTCCTTTAAAAAGCTGAAGACTGAAGACACTCTTATTTAGACAAGCTTTTAGCTGACTGGGCTTTTATGGTTTCATCTCTGTTGTTGTGTGTTTTATTATTTTAGAATTGAAGTTTTATCACCTCTAAAAATTTCTCTTTTTACTTTGTAAGATTTGTTTTATTGCCCATTTAAGTTTTATTTTTATATTTTGCAAAGCACTTTGTGATTTTATCTGTGAAAGGTGCTATATAAGTAAACTTTACTTAATTACTTACTTACTTACTTACTTACTTACTTATTTGCCAGATCAAGATCAGTTCGTAGACCTAAATAGTGACCACTGTAAACAAACTAAGGTAATGTTCGGTGTTCCACAAGGTTCTGTTTAAGGCCAATTTCTTTTCTCTCTATATATGCTGCCCCTATATATGCTGCCCCTTGGTGCAATTATTCGTAATCATGGTATTGGCTTCCACTGTCATGCTGATTGTTGTGTATGGAGCCACCCAGAGACGGTCATGTCTTCTTTTGAACCGATGTTGTGTGAGTCAGCTGTATGGTCTGGTGTTTATCTGCAATCAGGTCTGTGCTGAACTCAGAGTCTGCGATGACCCATTAGTTCCTCAGGAGCTCTCGGCTGCACTATTATAAACTTACGGTAATTTGAAACTTTTCCATTTTTATTCTGTTTCTATGTTTTTCTTTGCCGCCGTTGCCTCCGGCTTGCTCATTAGGAATAAGTATATATAGATCTATAGTATCATAAATGTTAACTTCATTTTTTTAAAATTCTTCTTAAACTTTAAATGTATATTCATTTCTTTATTTTTATCCTTATTTGTCTTCTTCTTCTTATTATATATTTATTTATTTTTTCACTCTCTTCTGTTTCCATACTTAAACTCTAAGGCTGCTTTGAGACAATGGAAATCGTTAAAAGTGCTATACAAATAAATTGAATTATATTGAATTGAATTGATCTGATTAACAGAGCAAGATAAACAAACAAACAAACAAACAAACAAACAAACAAACAAACAAACAGAACAAAACTGCATTGAACTTTACACACCTATTTCTAATTTCACCGAAAAGTCATCTCTACAATATTCTACTGCATTTAAACTCTAAAAAGAGGTGGGGTTTGGTGCCTTGCTCAAGGGCACGTCCGTGGTGGTACTGTCAACACGAGACTCGAACCCACAACCTTAGGGTTAGGAGTCAACCTCTCTAACCATCAGGCCATGACTTCTCCAAGCAGGTAAATTTAATTAGTAAATAAATTTGATCTAATCAGATTGTCTCTATTGACTACACAATAATCCGAGCTGGAGAAAATATCCTCTCTCATTCAAGGTGACCTCAAGCAGCACAGATTCAATTACTTATAAATAACTTTAATTAATCGAAATAATTTCATTTTAATGTACTTTAAGATGGCTTAATATTATTAAATCAAAATCTAATTCAATTCGTTTAGACAAGTGAAATATTCAGAATGTACTATTTCCCAATGGTCAAATAATAAAATATAGATTTTAATCATTTATACATAAAAGGTTAAGTTATGCAGATTTATAATAGTTTAATTAGACAAATTCGATTTAATTCTGGCTTTTTATTAAAATTCACTAAAAGCAACTGAACAATATCAGAAGTAAAATGTTATAAATTATTAATGTATTTCAGGTCTAAATGATTACACAGCAAAATTCTTTTTATATTTTTAAGAAATGCAGAAATTGTGAACTTTAGGTTTAACCCCCCCCCCCCATCATTCATGTTATTAGTTCTATAAAATATCCATGTAAAGTTGTAAGTAAATAAGAAATAAACCCTCCGTATTATGGTTTTAACGGGAAAATGATCGGCCACTGTGAGGTGTGATGAAGGTCAATAATTTTCCAAGCAAAAAAAAAAGTTCTTTAAGGTTTTTATGATTTTTTTTAAGAAGTTTTAATTTAATAAATCCCAAAGAAATGTTCTAATGATGAAGATTTTTTTACTTCTACAGTTTCAGATTATTACTATAGACTGAAATTTGAGTATAGGAAACAGGGATCATAAGAAATATTGGAAAATGTTCAGGAATGTTCCCCTGTGCACGAATAATAATGTGTTCATGTGCAAATCTGTAGACCACACGACTGATTTAGCAAACATCACAGTAAGCTTATTTTCTTCTTCCTAAAGCTTAATCCGTGGCATTTTAAATCACACACCACCTTTAATTAAGTTTGAATATCCAGAAAAACAAGCAATTTAGCATTTTAAAAGAACATGTTGACCTTTCTTTCTTTCTTTCTTTCTTTCTTTCTTTTTTTTAAAATCAGGAACAAATGCTTGCATTCACACAGCCGTGAAAGTTGTACAAGAGCTGCTAGCTCAGATAATCTGCCTGCTCGGGTGTTTTGTGTAGCAGCTAGCAGGGTAAGGATAATACCGGCTTAAGCCCCGATGTCATGGGGTGAAAAGAGTTCTCCGGAGTGTTCGTTTGAAGTGTTTATATGATAAGATGCTGAAACTGGAGTAGGATAGAATGAAAAAAAGCAAAATACTTACTATCAGTAAAAAAAAAAAGTTGCTAGTGTGACTGGTGTAGATATGTCTCATGTCAGGCTTTACCGTTAGATCGTCTGCTATTGGTGTGAGTAGAGCTAAAGCTGTGTTTATTGTGAAAATACATTTTCTATCACATCAGCTCAAGTTGTTCCTATAGTAACAACTTCGTAAGGTCAGGTGTATTGGATCCAGTATTGTGCTAGTTGCTAAGGAATAGTAACTAATAACAGTTACTAGTTACTTCGTTCAAAAAGTACCTCAATTACTTTGTTGTTTACTTACATCAAAAAGTAACGCGTTACTGTTAAAAGTAACTTTTTAGTTACTTTTTTAAAGAAATAATGAGCATATTTCCACTTTGGGCGGGGCACAGTGGCTTAGTGGTTAGCACGTTCGCCTCACACCTCCAGGGTTGGGGGTCGACTCCCACCTCCGCCTTGTGTGTGTGGAGTTTGCATGTTCTCCCCGTGCCTCGGGGGTTTCCTCCGGGTACTCCGGTTTCCTCCTCCGGTCCAAAGACATGCATGGTAGGTTGATTGGCATCTCTGGAAATTTGTCCGTAGTGTGTGTGTGTGAGTGAATGAGAGTGTGTGTGTGCCCTGCGATGGGGTGGCACTCCGTCCAGGGTGTATCCTGCCTTGATGCCCATTAACGCCTGAGATAGGCACAGGCTCCCCGTGAACCGAGAATAGTTCAGATAAGCGGTAGAAAATGAATGAATTAATGAATTTCCACTGTGAGAAACTCGTCTTGCTCTCGCCTTGATTCGCCATTACAGCCGCACATAATTTAATAAACGGAAACATGCCCGCAGCGCGGCGTCTTCGTGATTACAGGTTGGCATCCACCAATCCTACAGTGTGTCGCTGCAGTAAGCCTGTTAGTCTGTAGGCTAAGCTTCAGCTTAAATGAATTAATTTAAAAACGTAACGTAAAAACGTTCCATATGGTAACGGTAACAGAGTTACTTCATTTAAAAAGTAATGAGTTAGAGTATTAGTTGAGTATAATGTCAAAAGTAACTGTGTTACAGTAACGCGTTACTGCCTAAGACTGATTGGATCAATTGCTATTTTATAAGCAGGTGAATAATAAAAGTAGGCGCGATGTTGTTAAGTTAATTAAAACAATCTAACCGACACAATCGACTCCTATTCGGTCCATTTCAATGTTGGCACAAAACAGCCCCAAATACAGGCATTAAGAGTCAAGTCAAGAGTCAAGAAGTTTTTGTTGTCATTTCAACCATATAAAATGCATAGTGAGAAGTAACAATGTTCCTCCAGGACCATGATTCTACATAAAACAACATAGAGCTACATAAGGACTAAAAGTAAGTTGTCCTAGCCACAGAAAGTGCATCCTAGCGTGAGACAAAAGACTACAGGACAGATAAACAACATAGTGCCGACCGGTGTGTATACTGTATACTGTATATTATACAGTACAGGGTGCAATGCAGTGCAGTGAGGATTCTGAACAAAGAGGCTTTTATTTAAACATATCTAGACTTGTATAAAGGCAACAGTTGGGTGAGGTATTGAAATATACTTTGGAGAGCATAACAAACTGGGGATTTATTAAAAATAACAGAACTACAAACACATGGAAAGACTGGGAAAAAAAACTAGATGACTGAAATACAAAATTCCAAACACAAAGCCGAAAACATGAAACCTGGAGCTGAACAAAACACACACACTGACACAAACTGTTTACATGCTGCTTACAATCCATCAAACTGTTTACATGCTGTTCCGCACACTTTTCTGCTGTTTTGCACAAACTGTCCACCATTTCAGCCGTTTTTCCTCATATTGTACATTATCTCAGCCATTTCGCACATACTATACAATATTTAAGTCATTTGCTGTTTTTTTTGCACAATTCTATATATTATCCCAAGGACCTGTTGCTAAGAAACTGTGTTCATTCTAATGTTACTGCACGAAATATCGCGTGAACTTACAGTATTTACATACAATATGTACACTGGTCGGTCGGTGCTGTTTCTGTTTTTGTTTATTGTTTATTATTTTGTGTCGTGTATTTTTTGTACTTTTTGTATCGTCTTGTAACTTTGTGTCTGCACTGTCTTTTGTCCTGCACTGTCTTGTCTGTCTTGTCTGTCTTGTCCTGCACTGTTTGCATCAGGTTGCACATTTGCACTTTATGTGACTAAAGCCCTATTCGGACAGATTAGTTTTACGTGGGGACGTGGAGTAATGCGATTTTACCTCAGGACGTCTGTAATATTAATTGGCCAATTCGCACAGGACAAGACATCTCAGTAAAACTAGCAGAATTTATGCACCACAGTAACCTCCTTGTCATCATGTGCGCATGACGTCGCTTCCTGTTTCATGCGATTCCATGCTTGCAAAATGCGCCATAAACTACTTTTAAACAGGAAATGACGGAATTTTAGCGTACATATTTACAGCAGGTCTATTCGGACGGGATTAGTATTACCTGAGGTAATTTTTCCAGACCTTTTTACAGAAGGTAAAAGTCGCCGTAATCTTTACAAACATTAGCACTATTCGGAAGGGATTAGTTTTACGTGGGGACGTGGAGTAATGCAATTTTACCTCAGGACGTCTGTAATATTAATTGGCCAATTCGCACGGGACAAGACATCTCAGTAAAACTAGCAGAAGTGGGAGGGGTAACTCGCTTTACGCACCACAGTAACCTCCTTGTCATCATGTGCGTATGACGTCGCTTCCTGTTATCACGTGAGCAAACAGACAACATGGCGCCTCCATGCTTGAAAAACTCGCCAAAAACTACTTTTAAACAGGAAATGATGGAATTTTACCGTACATACTTACAGCGGGTCTATTCGAATGGGATTAGTATTACCTGAGGTCATTTTTCCGGACCTTCTTACAGAAGGTAAAAGTCGCCGTAATCTTTACTGACATTGTCCGTAATGATTACCGAGATGGCACATTCGGACGGGACTAAAATCACAGAGAAGCTCTGGTAATAATTACTTTACCCCCACGTCCCCACGTAAAACTAGTCCCGTCCGAATAGGACTATTGTCCGTAATGATTACCGAGATGGCACATTCGGACGGGACTAAAATCACAGAGAAGCTCTGGTAATAATTACTTTACCTCCACGTCCCCATGTAAAACTAATCCCGTCCGAATAGTGCTTAAGACTACTTACAAGTCCTGTCTTTGTGTTATGTAACACCATGATCCTGGAGAAACGTTGTCTCATGTCACTGTGTACTGCAACAGCTATATATGTTTGTAATGACAATAAAAGCTTCTTGACTTGACTTGACTTGACTTGACTTGACTTGAAAACTAGAGACAAAACAGAGAGACAAAGGACGAGTTGTTCTGGTTGTTGTAAGTACGTTTTATGTTTTCGGCTATCAGATTTTCTGTAGTGTTCGGTGGCTTTATTGGTTTAATAAAACCTTCTAGACACACAGATCATTCGCATAATCCGAATGTCCTAAAAAACATGTTCAGTACCTGATTCTGAATTCGAGAACATTCCTTTTTTAAATATCGATGTACATTTGGACTTTGAAGGCATATTGATTGACTGATCAACTCGATTGATTTACTCTGCATTAATATATAAAGCGCACTACATTCTGTGGGCACTTTATTAGCTACACCTACAGTACATGTTCATGCAGTTAACTAATCAGCCAATTGGGTTCAGCTTCAGATAATCAACATTAAACATTAAAAGGAAAGTGATCTCAGTAAGTTTTTTCGAATGTGACATGATTGCTCATGAGAAAACTTCTGATCTTTTACAATTTCCAAACACAGCAGTCTCTAAAGTTTACTCAGAGGCCTTGCTCAGGGGCCCAGTAGTGGCAGCTTGGTGGACCTGAAATTCAAATACACAAACTTCTCATCTGTAATGTAGCACCATAACTGTCAGGGATTAGCACAGATCCGTGATGGATCTGCTCAGACTTTTGGCCATGTGCGTTTGTGTTTGTTTGTGTCACGTGATCTTTGTCGTCTCCTCCCGGTCATCACACCTGTTCCCCATTGTGTGTGATTGTCCGTGTCGCTATATATGTGAGCCGCGTTGCATTAGGCAGCGTGGCTTCATTGATAATATTGTTTGTTCCCTTTGTAGCGTGGTTTATGTTTGTCTTCCTAATGTATTAAACCCCTATCATTTGAAGCTATCCTGCGTACGGGTCTGTCTCCGCACCACCTCCATCCGGGGACCTGACAATAACCAGTGAGCTATAACAACCCCAACACTTTAGCATCTTCCATCTACAGCCTTATGAAGATGCACCATGTCACAAAGTAAACGTCATCTCAGTCTGCTTTCCTGAACATGACAACCTTCTTCACTGGTTTTTCAAGTCACTGGATTTAACCCTTGTATGATGTTCGGGTCTGTGGGACCCATTTTCATAAACATCAATAGTTTTGAAAAACTTTGCTTCCTTGATTTTGATCCCACTCATTTAACATGAATAAACTTGATTTTTTTTTATTACATTTTATTAAAAAACAACAAAAAACGAGTAGCACTTTAATTAAAAACTGTGCTGTAATAAAGGTAAAGGGCAAAAATTAACCATATATGCTGTTTATATTGCTTGTAATTGGGATGAAGTAAACATCTGTAGAGTATTTTAACATCAAATTTTTGATTGTGTTGAATTTAAAACCCAAACATGCAGCGGGTCAAACAGACCCACGGACAACGGCTGTGTAACAAAAATACGAACAACATACAAGGGTTGAATCCAGCGGATCACCTTCTGGATTTGGCAGAACTGCAATAAAATATCAGCAAGAATTGTGAGATGAACCAGAATCTCAAAGGAACCTTTCCAACATCTGCCCAGTATGCTTCAGGTGTTCACAAAAAAAAAAAAAAAAAACCTGTGATAAACCTGTCAAGTGTTTTCTTAAAGTGTGTGTCTGTGTTTTTTTAAACCTGTACTCAACCGGTCAAATTACAGCCTTGTCCAAACAAACCCAACAATATGTCCACTTTAATATAATTTACTAGATGTATTGAGAAGAAAATGAAGAGGGACTGTTTGTCCTCTGGGGGATTTCTGACCGAGCCTCCATGTGTACATGACCCAGATTCTCCTCTCACTATCCGAGTCTCTGCACAGTAAAATGTCAGCACAGAACCTGCAACTGAGCTCGTCTAGATGTTTCCTCTGCCCGAGCAACACTTACTGTCTTCAGTAACACGTTTTTTAGAGGACATAATACATAGAATTAAAATGTTATAATGCATTCATAAGCCAATAATAAAAAAACTAAAGGAAAATAAAAACACGCCTAAGTTACATTTACGGCATTTGGCAGACAGCCTTATCCAGAGGGACGTACATTTTGATCTGGTTTTATACATCTGAGCAATTGAGGGTTAAGGGCCTTGCTCAGGGGCCCAAAAGTGGCCCCTGAGGAAGTGTTGGACCTGGGATTCGAACTCACAACCTTCCAGCACATTAACCACTGAGCTACCACATCTCCCATCCACACTAATGTACACTCTTTATAATCCGTAATTATAAAAATATAAAAAATGGTAGAAATTTTAAGCATTTTCATGAATTATTGTGAAATAAATATGACAAAATGTAGAACTGCTTATACTGTAAATGTGTAACAAAATGTCATGCATTTTAGGATCGAAACAGAAATGGCCTACTTAGAAAAGGTCTTGTGATACAGACTCATCTGTCTTAATAATACACTAGCCAATTATTGGTGTGTGTGTGTGTGTGTGTGTGTGTGTGTGTGTGTGTGTGTGTGTGTGTGTGTGTGTGTGTGTGTGTGCCAGCTGTCTGATTATCAATATTTAATGCCTTATTGAGACACTCTTGAAGCTGCATCACAGGATCGGGGATTTGAGATCTTGATCTGATTTTCCGAGCTGTCTGGAGGCGAGATGCCAGTGTTCATCTGCATCCTGCTCCAATAACATCATTAGATCATCACCTGAGCCAGAAGACATCAGAATGGCAGCTGTATTAATGAAGACAGCTGCATTCAAGGTCGAGAGCGTCGAGAATCCAACTGGTGTGTGTGTGTGTGTGTGTGTGCAGAGTGTAGAATGATTTTGCTGGGAATTTTGTTGGGAATAGTAAAGTTACTTATAAATAATTAAAAAAAAGAAAAAAAAAGAAAAAGAGACATACCGAAATATGTTGATGGGGTTATATATGTTATTAAATGTGATAAAAGGTTCTAATGACTGTAGTACTATTTATTTATTTATTTATTTATTTACTTACTTACTTACTTACTTACTTACTTACTTACTTATTTAACAATTCATTTGTTTTTACTTATAATCCTTTTAATTTATTTTCATTTATTTTCATGGTTTATTTTCCTCATTGAATACACACATGCAAGAAAGGGGGATGAGAAGGGAAGGAGGATGAGGAGGGGGATAAAAAGGAGTAGGCAAGGAGGCAGAGGAGAATGAGGAGGATGAGGGGTATGAAGAGAAGTAGTAGGAGGGGACAGAGGAGTAGTAGGAGGGGGCGAGGTGGAGGCTGAGGATAGGGAGGAGGAGAAGGAGGATGAGGAGGGGGATGGGGGAAGGTGGGGGGATGGGGAGGAGGAGGGGATAAAGAGGAGGCTGAGGATTGGAAAGGGGAGGACCACGAGGAAGAGAAGAAGGATAAGCAGTGGGATGGGGAGGAGGAGGGGAGGAGGAGGATGTTCTTTAACTGATATTAGTATAAATGAGTCCTGGCTATAAAAGACAGAAAATTGTCAGAACTCAAAGTGTTTATGTTGTGAAACTGAAAGGTGTGAAAATAAAACCCCAGTAAAGGGTTTTGTAAATATTTCTGAACGTTTCTCAGTTATAAAAGCTCTTCTTTATCTTCTGTAACGTCTCCAGAGCCGCCGTCCTGCTTTGGGATTCAGGGACACACCAGCTTCTGTTCCTCGTGTCTCCTCGGGCATC
>NC_062527.1:20761234-20806234 GCF_022655615.1 Tachysurus fulvidraco | reverse complement strand
GCGTCACCCCTTCATTAGACGTTCTGATTCAGTGACTAATAAACTGACAGCCGTGTGAATGAGGACAGAGAGGGAGGAACTGAAGCGTCAGACTGTCTCTGGATCATCAGACATTGCCGGTGGTCTTCGAGAAGACATTTCCTGACACCTCGGATCGAACCGACTCAATCAGCCATCTGCTTTCTGCTTGAAGCGAGCTCTTAGCCTGTTTCCCCACTGATCCTGAGTCTGTCCTGACATACACGATCAAACGCCTCACAAATACAAACCCGGTGCTGAGAAACCAGCCTGTGATTCATTCATGGGTTTGAACATTTGTCAAGAAAAAGAACTCATTAAAGTCACTAAAGACATCATTCAAAAAAAGACATAACGTCTCGTGCCTTCTATGTAGAAAAAATGTCAAAGCAACAAAGTAACACAAGGGAAATTACAACAAGACAAAATGTAAAGTAGTAAATAAACAGATTCATGTTCGTAGTTTATCAAAATTATTCCAAACACAATAAAAGTGTGTTTAAATCAAGCTATGGATCGACTACAGCGCAGTGTGTGTAAAAGTGTAAAGAGTCACACGTGAGTTATAAGTGTTTTATGTTGTAGAATAAAACTTTATTTTAAGCGTTTAACTCAAAAACACATTTAAAAACACACTGATTTGAGAACAGGAAGTGGTAAAATAAGCACTAAGACTCATTACATGGTTTTTAGGACTCACTCCTAATACCATGACTAAGGCACTCTAGCGCCCCCAGAAGTGTGGAGGAAAGTGATATTGTTCCTTTACAGCCCAGTGACAGGCTTGTGACTGCTATAGATGGGTTGGAATAAAGAAGTGAAATGTTTTGGGAACGTTTTTGGAGCTTTTTATTGTGTTTCTGAATCATCTAACGTGCAAATCCAATCCAAAATTCCTGTTTAACTCGTAGTGGATGTAAACCAATCCATTCTCTGTTATGTTCTGTCCTTGTGTGTATGTATGTGTGTGTGTGTGTGTGTGTGTGTGTGTGTGTGTGTGTGTGTGTGTGTGTGTGTGTGTTATGTAGACTAATCTGTATAGAATATATAGCGTTTTTTAACCTTTTATAGGATAAACACTCCAGAAAATGTACGGATGGGTGAATGGATGGAGTACTAGAGGGATAGATAGATGAATAATGAATAGATGGATGGATGAATGGAGGGATAGATGCATGGATGGATGGATGGATGGATGGATGGATGGAAGGATGAATGGATGTATGGATGTATGGATAGAGGACTGGATGTATGGATGGATGGAGGAATGAAATTATCCACCTCTATATAGTTTTTCTGACCGGTTTAACAGTAATAGTCTCTTAATATGACTAGTGGCCTTGCAAACCAATCAGAGATCATGGTGTTGACAAATAATTTGCATCGTGCTAAAAAAAACAACAACAACAACATAGAATACGCACATACAGTACATAAACAAATAACAGACAATGAAATAACATTGCAATAAATAAATAAATAAATAAATAAATAAATAAATAAATAAATAAATAAATAAAATTATGCTAAACACACAAACAAACAAATACAAGAAAACAAATACTGCATATGAAAACAATGTGTTTAATAAATAATGAAATAACATTGCAATAAATAAATAAATAAATAAATAAATAAATGGTAACACACAAAACAAAACAATAAATATTTAAATAAATAACTGTGCGATAAATAAAGCATCCCTTCACTCACACAGATCAACAATAACGCCGCACATGTTTGATTTCTATCTAATAATGATGAAGTGACCGAAGTCCAGACAGTCGAACACATAACCTTCCAGTCACTTTGACGTCCTGGTCTTATTTTGCAGATTAAAAGTGACGTACTGTAAATATCACGATCCCTAAATTTATGACTGCCACTAAATCTGAATAAAAGCTGCTACTTTCATTTGGAAAGGCCTTGAGTTTTTCGAATTTATTTATTTTATTTATTTATTTTTTTATGACACTCTGTCATAAAACTGAAAGCTGTAGCTAAAATACGTCCTGCTTGTTAGGAGAAAACCCAACGGCTTGCTGATCGTTTTATTACACTCGAACCGCAACGATAAAAAGTCTGTCCTCCAGAAGCATTCCTAATTCAGAACTCAATCAATACAGCAAATAAACAATCTAGTCACAGAGAACTGCTTTCATAAACTATACACCGGAGCACACACAACCACACACAACCACACACACACACACACACATTATAGAGACAGTATACAATAATATCAGACCCTCGACGAAACATTAGAGAAAAACATCAGTCATATAAATTAGCCGTTAATGTACAAATAAACAGTGAGGTATTACAATGAGTGATGTATGTGTGTGTGGTTTAGCTGAACACCATCCGACCAATCAGAGATAAGAATTTAACAACGTTCGTGCGCTACAGTAAATAAGGAATCAACTCTTGAAGAGAAAGCAGTTATAGGAAACTAATCATCCCCAAGTTACTGTTACTACACAATTTATTTTCCATCGCTAACATATGGGGAAGTGTTTTATCTATCCACTTATAAACTTACAGTATATGAGCTTCTGTTTCCCGTCTATCTGCGAATGAACTAAAATGCAGCAGTCTATAACCTGATTAAGTTCTCCACACCACCCAAGTGCTGAGCTCCTCCACTGGCTCCTGGTAACTTCACCCATCAGACTCCAAACACTGATGTTTTCCTACAAAGCCAAAAACGGACCAGCTCCATCTTACCTTAAAGCTCACTCCCTCAGATCTCCCCCTCCCCCAGCACTATCCCTCCATTCATCCATTCATTCATCCATCCATCTATTCATCCATCTATCCCTCTATTCCTCCATCCATTCACCCATTCACCCATTCACCCTCCCTCAGATCTACCAGCACTGCTCCACTGATCCCACCATCTCTCAGAGTAAGAGGGAGGTATACAACAAGACTTTGTTCTGTTCTGGCTCCGAGGTGGTGGAATAAATTTCCCCTAGATGTTTGAATAACTTTGTGTTTGTTTTATATATTTTATCATACAAAATGTGCTATAATTCCTCCCAACAAAGCTTTAGGTTGATGGTTTATTAAGTGTGTGACCTAGTGATATAATGAAATCATCACTCTGGATAAGTGTGTATGGCTATAAATGTAAATGTGAATGTGAAGGCAGGGGCAGTGGTGGATTAATCAGAAAAGGGTGCTTTCACACCTGCCTTGTTTAGTTCGGTTGAATCGCACCAGAGTTCGATCGCTCATTTGGTGCGGTTCGTTTGGGCAGGTGAGAATGCAGCAATCAAACTCTGGTGCGCACCAAAAGCGGACCAAACAAGCGTACCGAGACCTCCTTGAAGAAGTGGTCTCGGTACACTTTCAAACGAACTCTGGTACGGTTCGTTTGTGGTAAGAACACGATCCGAGATCGAATAGACCTAATTGCAAAAAGTATTGCGCATTTTGGACTAAACCAGCTGCCGTAGTGGGTCGTTGGCAATATTTTCGGAAGATGAGCATGTCACAGTTTCACAAAAGTAATGCTCGCCGCCTCCTGAAGTGTCTCACGATGCGTCTTCGCCGTTTGCAGTGCATTAAAATGATATTTTCAAGCCGCATCCGCGCTTCATTCTGAAAATTAAGACTTAGACATAGAATGCTGTATACGAGCGATGTAGTAGATTACAACCACGAACATAATCGCAGCATGCAGTCGTCTCTCCATGGTGTACCGTATGTTGTATTTTATTGTATTTTCCTCTTTTTGTTTACTTCCGGAGTTTTGAAATTTCCCGCACGTTTATTCTGACCAATCGAGAAGCAGTTTAGGAAATACGCTCAAAGACATGTGGCCAATGAGTGATGTGGATGTTATCACATGACTGCATTTTGGTTCGTTTCAACTGCTGCGGGACAGAACGATCAGTGTGGTGTGAAAAGGAACCAAAACTGATAAAAACCTACAATGTATCGTTTATTTGCTTTTGGTCCGGACCAAATGAACCGAACTATAGGTGTGAAAGCACCCTCAGGCTCTGGATTGTTGATCAGAGGATTGGGATTCAAGCCCCAACACTGCCAAGCTGCCACTGTGGGGCCCCTTGAGCAAGGCCCTTAACCCTCTCTGCTCCAGGAGTGCTGTTTCCTGGACGACCCTGCGCTCTAATCCCAACCTCTGAAGTTGGGATATATGAAGAAAACATTTAAAATTGCTGTAATGTATGTGACAAAATAAAGGCTTATCTTCTATTCATTCATTCATTGTCTACCACTTATCCGAACTTCTCAAGCGTCATCGGGCATCGAGGCAGGATACACCCTGGACGGAGTGCCACCCCATCGCAGGGCACACACACACTCTCATTCACACACACACACACACACACACATTACGGACAATTTTCCAGAGATGCCAATCAACCTACCATGTATGTATTTGGACCGGGGGAGGAAACCGGAGTACCCGGAGGAAACCCCCGAGGCACGGGGAGAACATGCAAACTCCACACACACAAGATGGAGGCGGGAATCGAACTCCCAACCCTGGAGGTGTGAGGCGAACGTGCTAACCACTAAGCCACCGTGACCCTCGCATCTTCTAATTATTTACAATTTATTTACAAAAAAAATAAAAACAGTGCAGTGGCCAGAGCTTTAACCGATTTCTGAGCATGTGCAGCTCAGAGATGAATTTTGCTGCAGTCGAAGCATCATCATTATTTTGCATTGTACTTTTTAAGGTGACAATCATTATGTTTTCGTCTGATTCCTGTGAGATGAGAACGTTCCTGATGTACTCTGCTCTTCTCTTGTAGATTTGGATTGTGTGTAACAGAACAGGAAGTGAATATTCCTTTAGGGCGTGTTATCGAGAGTTAATCAGGAAGAAGAACAGGGATGATGATGATGTGGACAAGGATGAGAAAAAGGACAACTCATACCTGTTATTTCGGTTTGTTAATCACAGTGCTTTCTTCAAGAAAAAGAAAAAAAAATTCTGAAGTGTAAAAGAATACTTAAAGTGTATTATACTTGCTAAAAGATGCACAAGAACATTTGCAAAATATTTCTTTCATTTGTTTTATTTTTATCACTCGATCAAATCTCTGTCTGCTTTTTCACAAATTGTTTCTGTTCATTCGTTTTTCTTTTTGTGAAAAAGTTTGTGTTTTTGTTTCAAACATTTTTTCTCACCCTGTCTTAAAGGTAGCTTTAACAGCTTTAAAAACAAAAAAAAGCAAAGCAAAACAAAACACAAAAAAAAAAGCAAAACAAAACCACAAAAATAAATAAAACAAAGCAAACCAAAACACACACTTAAAAGCAAACACAAACAAAAACAACACAAACAATACAAAGCAAAACAAAAACACAGAAAACAAAAACCAAAACACAAACAAAACAAAGCAAAACAAAATAATGGGGAACAAAACAAAAACAAAGCCAAACAAAATACAGTACTTACTTAACAAAAACCAAAACAAACAATACAAAACAAAGCAAAACAAAATACAGTACTTACTTAACAAAAACAAACACACAAAACTACAACAAAACAAAAACCAAAACACAAACAAAACAAAATAAAACTAAACTGTACAATATAAAGTCCTCATCTTCTGAAAAGGCAAGAAAAAAACCCCTGCTGATTCACACTAAAAATAATAATGTGCATTTTAGAGTTCCAGCTTCAACCAGTCCAGAGAAGTGTTCATGATTTTGAAAAGAGTCAAAGCACACAAGCATGATTTATAATCAGCATTTAAACCATGCTTTCTTTGATGAATTGCTCTGTAATGGTGCTGGATAATCTGCCCTCCCTCTAAAACTATAATTAATAGAGCTTACAAATAGGACAAATGCACAACTCTGAAAAGATTAAATTGAAATAAATACCAATGACAGACAAAAAAACGTCTTTTCTTGACTGTTTTTCTCTATCCATTCTGTCCCAGAGTGTATTAATGAATAAAAAGCTTTTTTCTCTTGCATGTGCCGCGACTCTTCACTGGAGCTGCTTTATTAATGCCGCATGCTGGAGAGATCCATCAAACATCCTCTCATCCGGACGGCGCTAATTCTCAAAGCGGCCTAGGAAGGATCGCTCGTCACACGCTTTAACTCCATTCGCCGGATTAGTGATTAGATTATAGAGTTATTACACACTTATTAATCATCATTGGCTCAATAGGAAGCGTTTAGGAGGATTTAAGCGAAAGTGTTACACCTCGTGTTTCAGCAGAGCTGCTGCTTATGGAGGCTGCAAGCTAAACTGCTGTGAAATGCTGAAAGATCCTGATCTCGTCTTTGGTACTGAACTAAGCTGTTTGAGTTGTTCTCGTCATCAGCCTGCCTTGAGGTCAGAGAGTCAAGAGAAAAATAAATAGTGTGTAAATAGAGATAAATAAAGAGATTTCCTGAAACATTCATGATGCTCAGGATGTGTTAGAGGAGCACTGTCTCAAAAAGACAAGCGAGCAAATTATAAAACACGTCAATTTAGAACAAAACAAAACAACAAAAGCAGATCTCATACAAAACCACAAATAGTAGATATCAGTTAAAAAAACCCATAAAATAAACAATAAACATTCGAACAAAACATGACACAACACAAGCAAAAACAAAACGAAACAAGAAAGCTCAATAAAACAAAACAAAAGAACAAAACATATTAGAACAAAACAAAACACAACAATTTAGAACAAAACACAACAAAAACACAACAATTTAGAACAAAAAACAACAAAAACACAATCGAACAAAACAAACCAATGCACCACAAAAATCAATAAAAAAAACAACAGAGCAAAGAAACGTTACAACAAAACAAAACAGAACAAAAGCAAACAAAAAGGGAATATACAGTAGTAATAGAGGACACAATCAGATAAAGTACAAAACAAAACAACACACAAGAAACTTAATAGAACAAATTAAAACAACAAAACACAAGCAATCAGAAGAAAACAGGACAAAACTCAATACAACAAATAACAACACATTAGAACAAAACAAAACCCAACAAACGCAAGCAAAAGTTAGCCAGTTGCTAAGGTTATCCTTAGCAACTGGCTGAGCTGTTTAGAGCTGCATCCCAAATAACGTCCTACACACTTACACAATACACTTACACTTTGTTCTCTAACGTCTAGTGTGTGGATGTGAATGAAGGGTCATGTTGTCTCAAAACGGTTTTACTAACAGGAAGTAGGAAGTAACGGTTTCTCAGTGGAGTTTGAATGATGTCAAATGCATGTAATGAGATGCGATTAGTAGCTTCAGTATTTAGAATACACTTTTTTTTTATGTTGGAAAAGAAACCTTCTCGTCCATCGGAGTGTCTTCGGCCATCTTGAAAACGTGCGCAAGCAAAGCTACGAGTGGGTAAGTGTGGAAGCAAAGCTACGAGTGGGTAAGTGTGGAAGCAAAGCTACGAGTGGGTAAGTGTGGAAGCAAAGCTACGATGTGTAAGTGTGGAAACAAAGCTACGATGGGTAAGTGTGGAAGCAAAGCTACGATGGGTAAGTGTGGAAGCAAAGCTACGAGTGGGTAAGTGTGGAAGCAAAGCTACGATGGGTAAGTGTGGAAACAAAGCTACGATGGGTAAGTGTGGAAACAAAGCTACGAGTGGGTAAGTGTGGAAGCAAAGCTACGATGGGTAAGTGTGGAAGCAAAGCTACGATGGGTAAGTGTGGAAGCAAAGCTACGATGGGTAAGTGTGGAAACAAAGCTACGAGTGGGTAAGTGTGGAAGCAAAGCTACGATGGGTAAGTGTGGAAACAAAGCTACGAGTGGATAAGTGTGGAAACAAAGCTACGATGGGTAAGTGTGGAAGCAAAGCTATGATGGGTAAGTGTGGAAGCAAAGCTACGATGGGTAAGTGTGGAAACAAAGCTACGATGGGTAAGTGTGGAAACAAAGCTACGATGGGTAAGTGTGGAAACAAAGCTACGATGTGTAAGTGTGGAAACAAAGCTACGATGGGTAAGTGTGGAAACAAAGCTACGATGTGTAAGTGTGGAAACAAAGCTACGAGTGGGTAAGTGTGGAAACAAAGCTACGATGGGTAAGTGTGGAAGCAAAGCTACGATGGGTAAGTGCATCATCCGGGTACTTGAAGTTCTTTTCCTTGCAGTAGAATAGTGCACATGCATGCAATTTGGGATGCACCAATAGATTCATTTTCATTATATTCTGGAAACAGAACAAATTAAAAGGCATAGTCTTCCACACACAGTCGGCTAATCCTTTTTCTGTGAAAACACCAAATCTGAGAAGCGCTCTAAATGAATTTATGGTCTCAACAATTTTACTCCCATCAGAGCTGATGAGTTTTTCTCGTGTTTACTCAAACACCACGCTGTTATTACGCTACATCTGCCTGATGAAGCTTCATCTGCTCAGCTAATTCCCTCCTTCGCTGTGATCCCAGGAGCTTCATTTCAGTACCTTGTGTGTGCGTGTGTGTGTGTGTGTGTGTAGTACTGATGTGCTACTGATGTGCTATTGATTCAGCAGGAGGAAATAATGAGACCATCACCTGCTCACGTTCCTGATCTGTAGATTGTTAGCGATATTTCCATGAATAAAGCGCTTCATTTCTCCCCCCTATGTGACCCAGACGAGCTGTGAAGGGTAATTAAACACACTTTTAATAGAGGACACAGATGAAGGTGAAGGCTATTAAAGGCGTCCATTTTGAGTCTATAAATCACGTCATACGTGTTAACCTTAGGCTTCTGTTTCAGCTGGCAGTCTGCTGATGCTGCATCATGATACGACTCCAAAGTAAACGCTCTTACAGTATAAATTGAACGTGTTCATCATGAGTGAACGAGTGCAGGGGAGAGAGGCGGCGACATTCAGCACTGTCGCTGGAATAAAGCACATCTAAAACTGATCATTTTACAGTTACCACATGTGTTTTATTCCACTGATGTTTCAGTAATTTCACAAAGATTACACGTTTTTATAAGGATTTATCTGTGATTCTTTCACACATGACTTGTTTACTTGCACACGATAAGCATAATGATTCATTTGATTTCTTGTATTCATTTCAATGTGATTCTTTTACACATGACTCATTTATTTGCATATGTGATACTTTTATAGACAATTCATTTATTTGCAAAAGTGACTCTTTGACACTTGATTCTTTTTCCAATGATAACATTTATTGCATATGTGATTCCTTTGCACATTGTTCCTTTGCACATTATTTATTTATTTGCTTATGTGACTCTGACACATGCGATTCTTTTACACACGATTCATTTATTTGCATATGTGATTCATTTATACATGTGATTCTTTTACACATGATTCATTTATTTGCATGTGATTCCTTTATACATGTGATTCTTTTACACTTGATTCATTTATTTGCATATGTGATTCTTTTGCACATGTGAATCTTTTGCACATGATGCATTTATTTGCATATGTGATTCTTTTGCACATGATGCATTTATTTGCATATGTGATTCTTTTGCACATGTGATTCTTTTGCATATGTGATTCTTTTGCACACGATGCATTTATTTGCATATGTGATTATTTTGCACATGATGCATTTATTTGCATATGTGATTCTTTTGCACATGTGATTCTTTTGCACATGTGATTCTTTTGCATATGTGATTCTTTTGCACATGATGCATTTATTTGCATATGTGATTCTTTTGCACATGATGCATTTTTTTGCATATGTGATTATTTTGCACACGATGCATTTATTTGCATATGTGATTATTTGGCACATATGATTCTTTTGCAGATGTGATTCTTTGGCACATGATACATTTATTTGCACATTTGATTAATTTCTATATGGTTAAACCACTTACACATGAGTACAGCTCTCATAGTCATCACGCATGTTTACTAGGAGGAGTTAAAATGAAGAATCCTGCACTTGTGATTTCACCAATTTAAGCAATGTTCCAGTAAATATCATGACTACTGAGAAATGATTTGATCCCATGCTCGTTCTGAACACACAGTATGTTTATTGTCGTCTACAACCAGAGCAGTTCATAGTCCCTTATAATCCCTTCTGTATGAATGATTTAAAATCTACTCCACTCTAATACTGTACTTCATGTCATAGTGTGATGTCACGTCTCTATAAACATCACTGTCATTTTCTCAACCCTGTCAAAGTATTTTCTGTTTTCTCAAGTCCTTTTTACAGAGAGAGAGAGAGAGAGAGAGAGAGAGAGAGAGAGAGAGAGAGAGAGAGAGAGAGAGAGAGAGAGAGAGAGAGAGAGAGAGAGAAGTGAGTTTCTAAGTTGCTGTGGTAAATGATGAAGTGTGTCCGCCTACACGGCCCTGTCACAGAGACGATGATCAGTGTTAACGCTTCTGTGGGTGGAACCATCCGTCCATCTGCTCTCAACTGTCCTGTAAGACCACCACAGCAGTTTCTCCACTGATGACTCACTCTCTCTCACCTTCTCTCATTCTCTCTCTCTCTCTCTCTCTCTCTCTCTCTCTCTCTCTCTCTCTCTCACTACATCTATCTATCTATCTATCTATCTATCTATCTATCTATCTATCTATCTATCTATCTATCTATCTATCTATCTATCTATCTATCTATCTATCTATCTATCTATCTATCTATCCATCTGTACACATGCCTTATGCAGCAGGATGAAATAAAGACTTTCCCGTGAGACAAGAGCCAAGTTTCAGCAGAACCACACAGAGAATGTGTGAGTGTATAACACAGACACAATGGTGTGTGTGTGTGTGTGTGTGTGTGTGTGTGTGTGTGTGTGTGTGTGTGTGTGTGAGTGTGTGTGTGTCTGTTTCTATTTTGCAATGTACTGAAGTGAACAGAACCAGATCATTATGTGTTCTGAAATCAGACACTGTGTTTATTGCCTAAACGATTTCTGCTTTTGTTCTTGAGTCTCTGTGAAGCGAAAAAATTAAGTTGCACAAAAGTTTAATTAATTAATTAATTAATTAATTTATTTATTCTTAAGTTGCATTTGGTCTTGATTTTAATGCATTTGCACTGTGGATCTTTTATCAGATCATCATCGTCATCCTCATCATCATCCTCATCATCCTCATCATCATCATCAGCAGCAGCAGCAGCAGCAGTTGTTAGAAATCTTGCCTCCATTAAGCAGTGAATCAGGATGAGGTCATTTGTGCCGTAATCTCGGTTTTAACGCTTTAAGCACAACCAGAGAAAATTTTACAAGGAGTCAGATTCATTAGTCAAAAGGAGTCAGATTCATTAGTCAAAAGGAGTCAGATTCATTAGTCAAAAGGAGTCAGATTCATTAGTCAAAAGGAGTCATATTCATTTGTCAAAAGGAGTCAGATTCATTAGTCAAAAGGAGTCAGATTCATTAGTCAAAAGGAGTCAGATTCATTAGTCAAAAGGAGTGAGATTCATTAGTCAAAAGGAGTCAGATTCATTAGTCAAAAGGAGTCAGATTCATTAGTCAAAAGGAGTCAGATTCATTAGTCAAAAGGAGTCAGATTCATTTGTCAAAAGGAGTCATATTCATTTGTCAAAAGGAGTCAGATTCATTAGTCAAAAGGAGTCAGATTCATTAGTCAAAAGGAGTCAGATTCATTAGTCAAAAGGAGTGAGATTCATTAGTCAAAAGGAGTCAGATTCATTTGTCAAAAGGAGTCAGATTCATTAGTCAAAAGGAGTCAGATTCATTAGTCAAAAGGAGACAGATTCATTAGTCAAAAGGAGTCAGATTCATTAGTCAAAAGGAGTCAGATTCATTAGTCAAAAGGAGTCAGATTCATTAGTCAAAAGGAGTCAGATTCATTAGTCAAAAGGAGTGAGATTCATTAGTCAAAAGGAGTCAGATTCATTTGTCAAAAGGAGTCAGATTAATTAGTCAAAAGGAGTCAGATTCATTAGTCAAAAGGAGACAGATTCATTAGTCAAAAGGTGTCAGATTCATTAGTCAAAAGGAGTCAGATTCATTAGTCAAAAGGAGTCAGATTCATTAGTCAAAAGGAGTCAGATTCATTAGTCAAAAGGAGTCAGATTCATTTGTCAAAAAGAGTCATATTCATTTGTCAAAAGGAGTCAGATTCATTAGTCAAAAGGAGTCAGATTCATTAGTCAAAAGGAGTCAGATTCATTAGTCAAAAGGAGTGAGATTCATTAGTCAAAAGGAGTCAGATTCATTTGTCAAAAGGAGTCAGATTCATTAGTCAAAAGGAGTCAGATTCATTAGTCAAAAGGAGACAGATTCATTAGTCAAAAGGAGTCAGATTCATTAGTCAAAAGGAGTCAGATTCATTAGTCAAAAGGAGTCAGATTCATTAGTCAAAAGGAGTCAGATTCATTAGTCAAAAGGAGTCAGATTCAGAGCCTTTAAACACAATGAGGACATCAGATGAACTCATGTCTCTGTCTGGGATTGATACTGACACAGTGTAGTATTTGTTGAGAAGGAGGACAGCACACAGGTTCAACAACTAAATGTCAGACGCTAAACGCCTTCATATCAAATCCACGGCTTAAAGACTAAAATAGCTATTTTTCCATCGTTGTCTCACAGCCTGTGAGTTTCTATTAGCTACATTTTTTCTCGCCATAACGTGACGCAACACTTTTGCTAGAGTTTCATTCTTACGCAATTTTACGTTATATATATCCGTGCGTGTGCGCGTATGAGACGAGGACTCGAGGCTGTATATCCAACCTGGGAGAGTGAATCAGGGATGGATTTCGTCCTGAAATAAAGACAGAAAGGGAAAGAAATGAATAGATATTACTCAGAAGACCCAGAGTGTGACTGAGGGAGTCCACTTGATATCATTAACGTTCTCATCGATTAAATGGATTTCTGAGCAGGTTTATATTATAGTGTAGTGTTAAAGGAGTCGATCGATGATGGTGGAGCAGGATGGAGCAGACTTACTGTTAACACTTTAATGTGAATTCTTTTCCATTAACAGCATAAAAAACAGCTTAATTGCACAGACACTTGATATTGGATCAATTCAATTCGATTCAAGTTTATTTGTATGGCGCTTTTTTACAATTGACATCGTCTCAAAGCGACTTTACAGGAACATAAACATAGAACAGAAGCTTATTATAAAGAATAATATAAAGATTAATAGAATACAAAATTCAAGATTAATATTAGATGGATTTAGTTCACAATGTGTATGTATATTTATCCCTAATGAGCAAGTCTGAGGTGACTCAGGCAGCAGTGGGGAGGAAAAACTCCCTTAGATGGTAAAGGAAGGAACCTTGAGAGGAACCAGACTTAAAGGGGAACCTCATCCTCATATGGGTGACACTGGAGGGTGTGATTATAAATATACACTCTGAAAAATGTTGTATTGATGCAAAAGACCACATGGAGACTTTTCACATCTCCTCTTTAGTATCGCAGAGTCCGACTGGAGCTGGTAGATCTCTAGATGCGTCATGATTCTCGGAGTCGGCCTCGTCTCAGTGGAGGTCCAAAATCTTTGTTGCACGGAAGATGATCGGAGCTGGTATGATTTCTGGATGCCTCGGAATGGGTGGAAAGAGAGAAGCAGTGGAGAGGGATTAACATATCTGCTGTTCATAATATTAGCAAGTACTAGATGATAATGTGCATTTGGTCTTATGTAATAGTGCACAATATTATGGGATGTATTATGTGTATGTCTGACAAAAGAGATGAGTTTTTAATCGACATTTAAACTGAGCCACAAATACTATCAGGAAGACTATTCCAAAGTTTGGGAGCTAAATAAGAAAACGCTCTATCGCCTTTAGTAGAGTTTGATATTCTGTGAACTACCGGAAGTCCTGAATTTTGTGATCTCAGAGCGTGAAGGATTGTAACGTGTTAGAAGACTAGTTAGATACACGGGAGCTAAAGCATCAAGAGCCTTGTACGTAAGTCCCGCAGCCCATTATCTCAGCTACACGTGAGATATTTCCCAGTGTGATTATAAACTCTGAGTAAACACGATCCTGTGTTTATGTAGTCAGAGGTTTCACACTGCTCCTACTGTCCCTGGTGTTAACACTGAATCCTGACTCTTCATCATCTCACCTTGTGTCACACTGTACAGTACATTCCTAAACCCTGCTGCAACCTTCTTCTAATTTGCATATTCACGTATCGACGATCCTGATTGGATAAATCTAGCACGTGACCGCTTTAAATAACGTCTCGTCTCACGCTTTCACATCGGTGAGGAAAAAAGTTCAGGTACTCGAGCAGGTTCTGTTATCTTTCACAGCTTTATCATCAGTTTTGTTATGTTCAGATAAGTTTGTCGTTTAGTCGATCAGACGTTCGTTCTTTGACCTCTAACTTCAGCTAATTTTTCAGTGTAACGTATTTCCTCCTCTCTACAGCGCACTTACACGATGTTCAGTGTTTTGTTGTGTGACTCTGTCTACAGAGCCGATTGCACCTGTTTAAGTGTTTCTACATCCTGATTTTCACACTGCTCAGGATCTGATTGGATGTCTGTTGCTAAGCGACTAGCCGTAGCATGCTAACAATGTGGAGTTAATTGGATAAATCGTAGACAATAACGTCTCGTCTCACGCTTTCACATCAGTGAGGAAAAAAGTTCTGGTCTGTGTTTCTGCACTCGAGCAGGTTCTGTTATCTTTCACAGCTTTATCATCAGTTTTGCTCTTTTTATGTTTGTTGTTTAGTCGATCAGACGTTCGTTCTTTGACGAATTTCCTCCTCGACAGCGTGTACTCCTGTGATATTCAGTGTTTTGTCGCATGACCCTCTCTACAGAGCCGATTTTACCTTTTTTTTAAGTGTTTCTACATTTTAAGTGTTTCACACGCTGCTCAGTTCTGATCGGATATCTGATGCTAAGTGACTAGCCATAACATGCTAACGGTGCATCGTTTCACACTGTACGCTTTCAGCACCGTGATGTGGCGTTGACAATGTGAAGCTTTGACATCTAACCATGATTCATAACCCAGCTTCTATATTACACGTGTAGAGAAACGTCCCAGTAATAGGGGGTAAAGGCGAGGTCTAGAACAACAATACTCCGGGATTAAGATCAGCATCGAAAGCCTCGATACTGTATGTAACACCAGAAACAAGGCTGAAAGAGAAAAGCAACATCATTTTACAGTGTTGAGTTCAGCCAACACTTTTACTTCAGGTTTTAGATCTTTTTTCATTTCCCACAAACTCTGTTCTATTCTCCAGGCATTGAAACACTGAGGATTCATTCTCACTAGTTTTGTCTTTTCAAACACAGCTTATGGTGAGAGTGAGTCATAGAGTGAGGTGGAACGGTGAAAACACACACAAAAAAAAGTGTGGTACAAGTGATGCCAAGGGCTCAGACGTTTGTGAGTTGGAGTGGGTTTGTGTTACAGAAATAACACAAACGGGTGAATTTCAGTGTGAATCTCAACGTGTATTTAATGACTTCTGCATTTAGGGGGACAGTTCCTCAGTTCCTCAGTCCCTCGGTTCTTCCTCCTAGTCTTCGTTGTATTGCTGTGCTGCTGTGTTCCTACGGCTCCCTAAAACCTCATGAAATACCTTTAAAAGGAACCAGACTCAATGCCTCTGAGTCATGTCTTTTTTTTCACCTCCTATTCCTCCACAGCAAGCTCTCTAAGAATGATGAGTGATGCCCTTGAATTCTTAAAGTCAAGGTTTTTTCAGAGAACACTGGAAAACCTGGGACCTGTTAGACAGCGCTGTCAAAATCTCAGTCCAACATGGCTGCTTTGTGTCTGCGATACATAAATAAATAAATAAAGAAAGAAATCTCAGCCCTGAGATCTTTTTCAGCATTCAGTTCTCTATAACCCTGAAACACGCATCACGACCTGGATCGTGGTCTCGCTCGGAATCGAAACTATACAGCACGTGAATGATACGTAGTTTTAAATGGCGTCGCATTAGCCGCTCTGTCTCCATTAGTCTGTAACTCGACGCGACACGTCGTTCCTTTCCGTATTTTATGTTCTTATGCAATATTAAGACGTCTTAAATTTATACGTGTGCGAGAAAGACAGTGATATAAGAGCACAAGGTTCTTCTGCTGAGGAGAGCAGGGCCAGTGGAAAATTTATTCCTGAGCCACAGAGTGGAAATGAAACAAATCAATACAAATTACCCTGGAGGCCTGGCAAGCAGGAGTGTACCTCAGCTGAACAATCAACGGAGGCAGGAGACGAGAGAAAGGCTTCTTCTACCACGTCTTTCAGCATTCTTATATTGTGAAGCCATCTGTCCGCTCTTATTTTATGTGCTTCGCCGAACAAGTCCCGATCGGTTCGGCCTCGGATCGTCGGAACGAGGCCAGCTGAATCAGAAGCTCAGCCAGGACGACGTTACAGTGTCGGACTACAAATGGTGGAGCTTTTTGTTTTAGTTGTTAGTTGCGTAACAAAATTCATAATAATAATAATAATAATAATAATAATAAGTAATAAGAAGTTCCTCAGGGTTCTATATAAACCTCTGGAGTTCAGTACTTCTGTAATTCTACACCAAAAAGAAATTCTATGTAAGACATTAATATCAAATGATTGAAACAACAAGTAAGTGACGTGACGTGACGTGACGTGACATACGGCTAAGTACGGTGACCCATACTCAGAATTCGTTCTCTGCATCTAACAGTTTGCTGTGCACACACACGGCAGTGAACACACACCATGAACACACACCCGGAGCAGTGGGCAGCCATTTATGCTGCGGTGCCCGGGGAGCAGTTGTGGGAGTTCAGTGCCTTGCTCAAAGGCACCTTAGTCGTGGTATTGCCAGCCCGAGACTCGAACCCACATCCTTACCTTTAACCATTAGGCCACGACTTTCCCAGGTGAAATGGGTGCTATTACATTTGGCACATTATCTTTATGAGAATGACAATGGGCAAAGACAGAACCCAACACAGAGGTTCATCGATACACAAGCTGCATCTCTCAATCAATCAGCTCTTTAGCTGTCAGCCATTTAATGTTCTGTCTCAATCCCCATCATGAAGTCCTTCAAATTCACCAGATTGTTCCCGATGAACTGCAAAAACCAGAGCATCACAGTTGACTTCCTGGAAAAAATGGACAGCATAATTTCTGGAAAAAAAAAAAAAACAGCTTTTACTGGAAATACATCACTGTCCCGATGTCACGATCCTTATCATCACCTCAGCTAGTGTACACTGTGCACTGGTTTACTACCTAGGGAACTAGAGAGCAGATTGGAGAACGACCGAAAAAAAAATATCAATAGGTTACAGACATTCTACAGTGAGTGAGCTGGGGTTGTGAGTGGGTGTGGCTAATGGTGAGAAGTTCCTGGAGTTCTCTTAGATATTTCCTCCTGCAAAATCAAGCTCAACACTTCCCTACGGCATCTTCGGCTCAGATCCATGTTAGGATGTTAAACGTTTAATTGCATCATGCAGCACACCCGTCTGGACCTTTAACGCATTTAATTAGCAATTCAGGGCCAATCTGTGTGGAGTAAATCACATAAGCCCTGCGTTCTTAAAGGATGTTGTTGTCTTTTTATTAGCCGGTTGCTAATCCTATAAGCTGTAGGTTTTCCTTTCTTTATGAGCTTCGATATTGTTCCTGATCTGAGAAGCTGGCAAGAGCAAAGTCATAGAAACAAATTCTAAATCCTTACATGGTCTTGCTTAAATACTGAACGATTTTGCACTCTGTAGCAGACATGACTGAGATTATACGGCACAATTCCACAAAGCGTGTCATATTGAAATCAAATCAAGGCCAAAACACAACAAACAAAAAGATGCCACAAAAATGACTGCCGAAGGTCCTCGAAACCTCGGGATTAGTTTTACTTCAACCAGAAATGACAGTAAATAAATAGTTAAAGTTTGAAGGTTGACAGTTGACAGTAATTAAAGGTTGAAGACCTACTTATTCAGGAAACACTTCAACTAGTACTTATTTTTCTATCTTTTGCAATATTAAAAAAAATGACACTTTTTCATTGTAAATTTGAGCAACTGTTTTAAACTCATGGTATCTTAAGTATGTAACCTAGTGACCCAGCATTAATGTATTCAATGCTAGAGATTTAAGCACTTATGTACATCACTCTGGATAAGGGCGTCTGCCAAATGCTGTAAATGTAAACGTAAATGTAAATAGCTCCATCCACACATCATCCTTATTGTGAAGCATGGTGGTGGCAGCACCAAGTTACCTCTTAGCCTCAATATTTGCTTTCTCTAGCGAAGCTGTGCCATATTCTTTCCACCCATCTTCTCTATCAGGTGTTCTTGTTGTAACCAGATGGTGATTTACATACAGTAGGACCTTTATTTCTATGATTCTTATGAAGTAAATTACGAAAAAAGAAAAAGAAAACGAGTCCCTTTAAGTGTGTGCGTGTGACGTCGTCGTCCACGTGAGCGCGCTGGACGTCGGACAGGAGAAAGCACGAGGAGAAAAGTTTTGCATGTGTTGCTGTACATGTGTGTTGTGTTCCGTTTACCGGGTTTTTGTGCTGGATTGCATGTCTTGTTCAATAAGTGAAACTATACGTAAATATGAGTCTTGTTTGAGGTTTAAGGTTTTCTTTTACAGTACTGCCACTACCGTATTACTCTGATTACTTCTGTGATTACTTTTTGTATTACTTTTGGTACAGTATGACTTTTGATACTAAATTGGATTACTTCTGTTATTACTTTTATGATTTTGGTTATTGATTTTGTCATTTGTTTATTGGTAAATACATTAAGATCGATCGTAGGTGATTTGTATACGGTATCACGATTTGAACCGATAAAAAGCTGTTCATTTAAATAGTTCATTTTATTTCGGTTTTTCATTTCGTGACCCTTCGGAGGACTGATTCTCTGTCTCAAACACACTTTTCGGGAATAAAAGAACCCCGTCGTATTTGTTGGTCCTGTGCATCATTTCCAGCGGCCACGTTGTCTTTCAAGTTCCAGGTCTATCCAGATGCTTTTTGTTCAGATATGCTCTCTAAGAAATTCTGGGTCCTTGTAAGATGTATTATTGAGATCATTTGGCAAAAAGGAAAAAAAAAATCTATAAGATGATATGAGGAAGAACCCTAGAGAGGCACCGGACTCAGAAGGGAACCTCATCCTTATTTGTGTGACACTGGACAGGGAATAATGTCAATGTAAATAATGTCCTTTCTACAACAATTTACAGTCGAGTGGAATTAAGAGCTCCCGAGGAACTAACAGGTCAGGATCGTTTCCGAGTTCATTACAGACAACATTAATTATTTCCTGTCGAAGTCTGAAAATATTCTCTGATGATTTGAAGACAAGGCGTCGTGTCCACGAGTCTAATGGCAATCGGTGCACATGCACACCAGCCACTTTAGTCCCATAACTCTGAATGTGTCTGAAAAGTGCAGAAACAGACACGAGATTCAGAATCTCTCTGTGTTGTGGGACTCAAAATGAAGTGCAAATGTGCCATCACTAATGCAAACAGTGACAACTGGAATAAAAATGCCTTGTTATCAGGCCAAGGAGAAAGGACGCTCATTGATCCAGAGTGGAGGACCTGTCTCGAGGTTCAATCCAGAGGTCAGCTTCCTCCAGGGAAATGCTTATTACTCAGTTTCTGGGCCAAAACATGAAGGTTTTTTTTACATAAGAATATATTCATATATTCCACTTTGGCCTTTCATGGAGAAACAGAAGCTCAGGTTTCACATGCAGGATGTATTACAGCCTTTTCTGAGTGACTGATGCAAGCGCTTATGCAAGCTGAAGTCCATGCTGTGTGGGTTTGGTAAAAAACATACTATGGGCGTGACATGGGACTGCAACTACTGTTAACTTTAACATCTCTAAACATATTTGTGTACTGGGTTTGGGTAATTAGGGGATTTCAGACATGTACGTTTCACACAGCCAGCTGGGATGTTTTAATTCATTTTCTACCGCTTATCCGGACTTCTCGGGTCACGGGGAGCCTGTGCCTGTCTCAGGCGTCATCGGGCATCAAGGCAGGATACACCCTGGACGGAGTGCCAACCCATCACAGGGCACACACACACTCTCATTCACTCACACACTCACACACTACGGACAATTTTCCAGAGATGCCAAACAACCTACCATGCATGTCTTTGGACCGGGGGAGGAAACCGGAGTACCCGGAGGAAACCCCCGAGGCACGGGGAGAACATGCAAACTCCACACAGGCGAAGGTGGGAATCAAACCCCCAACCCCGGAGGTGTGAGGCAAACGTGCTAACCACTAAGCCACCGTGCTCCCCGCTGGGATATTTGAAAATAAATAAATAAATAAATAAGTAAATAAATAAATAAATAAATAAATAAATAAATAAATAAATAACTGAACCGTAGTCATAGCTAATATAGCAATCAACCATATCTAGAAAATATTTTAAGAGTTTTCCAGAAATTGTTTGAAAGCCTAAGATTGTCCTTCTTTACACTGTGGTGGTCTTTTCACACCGTATTTGTAGTAAGACCTTGTCTTTGTTTCCCAACAGGTTCTTCTACAAATACAAATGAAGTCCTAATTTTTATACATACTTTCAACTCTAATCAATTATTCCTCCTGGATCATTTCAGCTGGAACATTTACCGGAACAAATACGATAATACTGACTTCGTATAAACGAATATTCTGTTGCCATGACAACACCCAGTGGAATGACGAAGTATATCAGCCAGATGTCTGAAATGTCTGAAATGTACAGTATATGCGATGATAAACAAACTACATAAATCAGATAAACGAATGAATCAATTTAGAGATGATTTTTGTCATTTTTTTTCTCAGTGATACAGTAGCTTCCAAAAAGTTTGTCAGAGACTCGAGATGATTTGCGCCTCATTCAGCAAAAAAAAAAAAGAAATGTTTCCCCATATACTTGGACCACTCACTTTGGTATTAACAAACAGGACAGACTCTTTTTTTTGCCATATCTAACATTATATTGGAGTGAGCTTTGAAGACCATCCACAGTTCATCGCTGGTAAAGTTTTTTTTTTAGCTTATCTACCATAATGTGTCTAAATGTTTTGTGTGTTCTTGGCTTCATTTATTTCATGCAGCAAATATTAATAGATGAGTAAGTATTTTTACCAGAGACCCATAAATGGAATTGGTGCCTGTTTTGTCGTTTCCATGGTCAGCATTGAAATTCTTTGTCATGGTGGAATGGAAATAGACTTAAGGGACATTTTCACTCAATATGATGTTGAGATGCACTTATTTCCAGGGATTTCAGAACAGCGTAACAGATATTGCGTCATCGGGTAGGCGTGGCCTATTTGATAATCTAACCCTAACCCTAACCGTAGTTTTTAGTTGTTTATTTGTTTTCTAAAATAGCTTAACTGTAAGATAATAACGCATAATAGATATAAAATATAAAATCTACCTGTATGACAGTTTTGTCCTTCATTATCCATCGTAGGTTTGCTCTTTTTTTTGAAAGAGGGCGTTTTTCCAAGACGTCCAGAAACACGCCCACTTTATGTCGTGATAACGAAACCCCTGGGATTTAGTGAATGCTGACTGATTTTTCTGTCTGTGAGTCTGGTCTAAAATGAGTCAGGAGTCTGTTGGCTTTCAGTGTGAGACAAGTGTTTTTTTTCCTTACACTAAATTTTAGCACTTAGGGCACTTTGGGCATCTCCGAGAGCAGATATGGGTTTGATATCAATGTTTTGGGGCAAGTCGTGGCCTAATGGTTAGAGTCTGACTCGTAATCCTAAGGTTGTGGGTTTGAGTCTCGGGCTGTCCATGACTGAGGTGCCCTTGAGCAAGGCACCAAACCCCCCAACTGCTCCCAGGGCGCCGCAGCATAAATGGCTGCACACTGCTCCGGGTGTGTGTTCACGGTGTGTGTGTGTGTGTGTGTGTGTTCACTGCTGTGTGTGTGCACTTTGGATGGGTTAAACGCAGAGAACGAATTCTGAGTATGGGTCACCGTACTTAGCCGTATGTCACTTTCACTTCACTTCACTTTACCTGTTAAACAGTTAAAGACGTGAGATTCATATTAACTGTGGAGTGGCAAAGACATGACAAAGACATTCAATGGATACAACAAAATATTTTTCCCATGCAAATGATGGCAAGATTGTTTTTATATCCAGTTACATCCTTTATTTATGACATACACATTACTCAAAATGTGCAGTAAATGAATCACCGACTCTGCTACGGAGACAGCGAGTGCTCATTTCTCCTGAAACTCTGGCTCAGTAACACGACTTAATACTCATTAACAAGAGAAGTGCTCAATGTACATGATGTTCCTCCTCCTGATATGCTGTAATTAAACCAAATGCCACTAAGCAATACATATATATCGGTGTGTGTAAGAGTTCTCAAAGCTGGTAGATAAATATCGTCGTCTCTCAAAGTCAGTCTAGAGCTCGTGGCTGTTTGTGTTCGGGACTCGGGGAGTCTGTGGAGGTGCTCTAATTTACGCCACAGATGTTTGCAGAGGAGCTCAGGCATCTACACAGGGGAGGCATGATTCATTTATTTGTGCTTGGAAAAGAACATGTACACCAGGACTATTAATATCGCTCCTTGGCGAAGGCTATTAGATCTCTGCAAATTAAATATTCACAGATTTAATAAGTCGCAGCGTCTCGTCCTCGAAGAGAGTCAAAAAGTTGCACTTCGTTAAAGAGTTCCCCAAGTTGTTTGGCGAGCGTGCAGATGGTAACTAATAACTCTTTTATGTGTCATCTCACGGTAGCGTCCAGATTTAGTGTCTTACAATTCGGTGATTAGTGATTTGACAGCTATTCATTTTATTCCAATCAAAGCGATGTCACCACAATCTCCATGGGAGCGGCGAGACATCGCGATCGACTTATTCTGTTATCCTAACAAGGTCATTCTGCTAAGATAGATTAATATTGAGTAATATCGGAGAAAAGAATATTTTACGAACGAAATAATCATAAGAGTAAACGTGTGTTAATACAATCGAATATCTTCTCCCGGCGAACAAGCTGTTACTATGGTAACGGAAACGTATTAAATCGAGCGCTTGGATGTAAGTCTGTGATTTCAGAGGTCTGATTTCTGACCAATCACCATCCAGATTTAAGCAGCGCTGGGGTTTAATCCTGTTTCACAGCATGTTTAAGGTTAGCCGTCTCTGTGTTATCAGTCAACCATCGGCGTAACATCTCGTGTCTGTTCAATGATCGTGTCATGTTCAGGCTTTTAATTCATTATTAAACTGGGTCAGGATTTATTTTGTTCTGTACACAGATGACAAGTGCAATAAAATAAGCAGGTCATTTAGCTTTTAATCAGGATTTGAGAAGCTAATATTTATGCTAACTACACACACACACACACACACACACACACACACACACACACACACACACACACACAGAGAGAGAGAGAGAGAGAGAGAGAGAGAGAGAGAGAGAGAGAGAGAGATTAGCCACATCGCATTAGAGTTTAGAAATTAATTTCACCATCACAGTATGAATCATCTCCAACATGATAATTTAATACAGCCGTCATTCTGAGATGTAGCAAATAAGTGTGTGTGTGTGTGTGTGTGTGTTGCGTGTGTATATGTGTGTGTTCCGTGGGGTTGTTTATCAAGCTTCATAAATTACTAGAGCTCTGTCCAAGCTCAGGCTTGGGTATGGCTGAAAAAAACACTCCAATAAATTTGAGTATTTATTTATTTATTTATTTATTTATTTATTTATTTATCTATCTATCTATCTATCTATCTATCTATCTATCTATCTATCTATCTATCTATCTATCTATCTATCTATCGATCTATCGATGACGCCTGAGATGAATGAATGAATGAATGAATATTATTAATGAGCTATTAATGTTATATGATCTGTGATTTGATGTGGTATTAATGCTTGTTTGTGTTAATAATGTGTATTAATGTATAATTTATGTCCGCAATGTGTTAACAGTATTCAAATTGGTGACTGTGCCTAAATGTGCTAGTAACTATTTGACATTGACTATTAATGTTTTGAATGTGTTAATTATTGATTTAAATACAACTAATATAGTAGTAACACATGTTCAACATGTTATTAATGTGTTATTACTGTGTTAATAATGCCCACAATGTGCTTTTAAAAAATATCTTCTCTCAGTGCCTGGGTAATAGGTTTACGTGTTTTTTAAATGTGTAATTAATGGCTTAATAATGTTTGTTAATGAGTTATTAATGGGTTAATAATATAGTTTTTTATTAATACTTTTATTATTATTATTATTATTATTATTATTATTATTATTATTATTATTATTAGTATTATTATTATTATTAGTATTATTATCAATCATATTATTATTGTTATTATTATTATTATTATTATTATTATTATTATTATTATTAGTGCATCTTTATTTTAGTAATTATTTCTTTTTCTTTTTATCTGTCATTAGTTAAATTAAAATTAAAAGCAGGTTTGTGTTTAGTAAATAAAATGTCACTGATTAGGATAAATAATGATTACTGCTCCTGTTATAAACATAAATAATGATTACTGCACCTGTTATAAACATAATGATTACTGTTCCTGTTATAAACATAAATAATGATTACTGCTCCTGTTATAAACATAAATAATGATTACTGCTCCTGTTATAAACATAAATAATGATTACTGCTCCTGTTATAAACATAAATAATGATTACTGCTCCTGTTATAAACATAAATAATGATTACTGCTCCTGTTATAAACATAAATAATGATTACTGCTCCTGTTATAAACATAAATAATGATTACTGCACCTGTTATAAACATAATGATTACTGTTCCTGTTATAAACATAAATAATGATTACTGTTCCTGTTATAAACATAAATAATGATTACTGCTCCTGTTATAAACATAAATAATGATTACTGCTCCTGTTATAAACATAAATAATGATTACTGCTCCTGTTATAAACATAAATAATGATTGCTGCTCCTGTTATAAACTGTGCACAAGAAATTGGTGATAAATCGAACCGAGCTTTAATCGATCTTCACCTGCAGGTCAGTTGTAAGATGAATGAACTCATGTGTGGGGAACTGCTGAAGATCTGCTGGTGAAGATCAGCAGCGTAAAGAAAGCAGTTATGAACTAATAAGAACACACACAGTGCAGAGTGTAATTAGGGTGAGGAGGAACAACAGGACATTAGTGTGACATAGCAGTGAGTAATAAAGGAAAAAGCTAATGATGTGCTGCGCTCTTTAAAGGAATGAAGTGCTTCAGATATTCAACCAGAATACAGTGTAATGGATTCAGGGACAAGAAGCTAGTGTGGTTCTGTAAGTCCTATTAGATGTTTTTAGATAGACTCTTTTTCTTTTTCTTCTTCTTCTTCTTCTTCTTCTTCTTCTTCTTCTTCTCCTTCTTTATTTTTTCTTTCTTTTTTGTTCTTCTTCTTCATCTTCTTCTTATTCTTCTTTTTCTTCTTTATTTTTCTTCTTCTTCTTTTTCCTCCTTCTTCTTCTTCTTCTTTTTTCTCCTTCTTCTTTTTTCTTTCTTCTTCTTCCTCTTCTTCTACTTCTTCTTCTTTTTTCTTCTCCTTCTTCTTTTTTCTTTCTTTCTTTCTTCTTCTTCTTCTTTTTCTTCTTTATTTTTCTTCTTCTTCTTCTTCTTCTTCTTCTTCTTCTTTATCTTCTTCTTCTTCATCTTTTTCTTCTTCTTCATCTTCTTCTTCTTACAGACATTTAGACAAAATACAGCAAATTAAATCAGTATCAATTTATTTCAACAAAAACAATCTTTATTTTTGATAACAGCAAAACTTCTTTTTATTGAAGTGTTTTATCATTTCAGTTTGACTCATGTCACAATTCTTTCTATCTTTATTTATTTTACTGTTTCTTTCTATTTTTTTCAATGAATTACTTAATAAAACAAAATGAAATTTCACTTTGAATTCTATTTTTTGTTCACATTCTTTCTTTCTTTCTTTCTTTCTTTCTTTCTTTCTTTCTTTCTTTCTTTCTTTCTTTCTTCTTCTTCTTCTTCTTCTTCTTCTTCTTCTTCTTCTTCTTCTTCTTCTTCCTATATTTATATTTTCATTTCATCATTGCCGCAATTTTTTTAATTTTGAATCAACTCTTTGATCTTTTCTAAAATACGCCATTCCAAAATACATCATTTTAAAAGTTCTCGCAAAAGTCCAAAAGTAATGGCACCCACCTCACCTTAAGCAAGATTGTAAATATAAACTATTTTAATAGACAAAGCTTGTGGTCTACATAACCAATAACCAAAAAAAATAGTTCTTAAAAAATGACATCACTGTGAAAAAGACATTTTAGTTCTTCCTGTCACTTTTATTCTGTGTAATTCTTTCATGATGTCTTCATATCATCATATTCAGTCATACTGTCTCTGTCTTCATACACAATATATATATTTTTTATTTTCTATATATTTTTCCCCTTTTTATCCCTTTTCTTACAGATTTTGTAATTCTACATTCAAATTCTATTTATTCTATTTGATTCTATTTCTATTCCACAACATGTAAATTTGCTGATCGTGTGACAGTAAACATTCAGCCCAAAACTCTTTCATGTCTTCCTGCTATCTGAGTCGCATGTCATCTGCTACACAGTTCCAGAACACGACTTCACACGGCGTGTTCGGTTTCTAGAAAGGCCACGAACTCAATTTAGAGCCATAGATCAGTCCAATAGAACTATAAATCCTCATTAAACCGTGGTGTTCTTTAAGGTCAGCACCTTTTAATGCTTCTTCTTTTCTTCTAATCCTCTCACGATTCTGGACATTCCTGAGTTTTTGTTTTTAAACTGTAGGAAAAATTTAAACACTCTGTGATGTAAAGATAAATGAATTGGATTGAATGTATATTTCATAAGACAGCACATGTTGTGTAGATGTTCATGACAAACATAGAGCAAACAAAAACTTCCATGTGATTGAATCAAGTAACACTGACATGAATGGTTTTCATTCATGCTTCATGTTTTGAGTTTGTTTTTTAAATCCATTCATGAAATCGAACACCAAGCTCACACATGAGCTGAGATTCAAACCCACAACTCTGTTGTTTTGTAACAGACACACTACATTACCACTGCACTATTCTACCACACATGATTTAATCCCCTAACTGTAACACTGTAGTTCTACTGTAGCTCCATCAGCACCAACATTGTCATGAGACTTCACACTGTAACTGTTTTACCTTAATACTGAAGGATAATGAATTGATCACGCTCACTTTAAACCATTCACTCTTGTCATTAGAAACCAAACTAAATTAAGTTTATTATAAACAATTACAAGAATTTTTTAAAATCACAATCACTCTGTTAAAAAATGTTATATTTTTGGAAATTACCTGCAATATGCTTTTAAAATATTCCATTTTTGGGGGTTTCTGTAAGGAAGAGGCTGAAGGATTTATGTGTGAAACCTCATTTTAACAAAACAAAACAAAACAGAACAAAACAAAATAAAACAAAACAAAACAAAACAAAACAAAACTTCGGGTTTGTTTTGTTTTTCTCTGCTTTGTTTGACTTTTATTTCTGCTCTTTTCTAACAAACCAAAACAAAACAAAAACAAAACAAAACAAAATGTTGGGCTTGTTTTGTTTTGCTCTGTTCTGTTTTATTTTTATTTCTGCTCTGTTGTAGCGTCTGGTACAGGTCATTTAGATTCCATGTCCCAGGCACCCTAAACTTCGGCATCTAATCTTCAGTCAACCGATGAGCAACCCAGTTTTACACACACACAACTGGCTCCAGAATGACTGGAGCCCACAAAAAGACCAGATAACTCCATGTGGCTTCTCTGATTGAACTCATAGGGGCCCTCAACCAGAACACACACACACACACACACACACACACACACACACACACACACACACACACACACACACACACACACACACACACAATGAGACATTCCTTTTACTAATAAAACCCGAAGATAAGGTACTCTAAGGTTCTCATTCTTATAACCCTTTTTGTAATGGTTTCTTCTTTTAAGGCTTGCCTGACTTAAAATTATTTGCTCCTTAATTTCCTGACAAGGGTGTATTTTATTCATGTGTCAGAAAACAACATTGTATTTTAAAATCAGTTATACTCTAATTACTGATCATGGCATGTTAATGTATACGAAGCTATTGTTTTCTTCTTAATTCCCTAATGAAAGTGCATTTTGTTTTGTGTTTCATTTTTGTTTCTTTGCCTTTATAAGATCACAATATCGTATTAACGTCAGTTACCCTTCGATTACTGATCTGTGTATGTAATGTACCGCTGCCTTCATACCGTCATTACCCTTCATGTTTAGTATCCAAATGACCACAAAATTATCGGTTACTCGTTTTTCAAACAATCGTGTATTTTATTTGAGCACGAAAGACGCCATACCGTCTTAATACACCTTGGATCAAACTTTAAAGTCATCTAAAAGTTTGATAGCTAAACCACGCCCACAGACACCTGAAACAAAGGGAGTTTTTCCCTCCAAAATCCTGACCGAAGTATTGGTCATCTCCCCAAAGATGGGTGGAGTTCACGACCTTTAAATTGTCACAAACACCACTAATCCGTGGTCAGACTTTCGGAACAGCTTGGAGACGACTCCATCTTCCTTCAAAGAAGTTCCAGCAAGCTTCACTTCCAAGAACGACAACTGCTCTTATCTTCAGGAGAACTTGGAAGAACGTCTGACCCCACCCTAACTGACTTTTCAGAGATTTCTCTGCTGTATCCAGACTCTTGTGCAGTAAGCCAATGCAAGTAACCGTTTCCTTTACCAACCAATTTAGATGCGTAATTTTAAGTAGGAATCTTTCATTGAATCTTAAGGTGAATTTAAGTTTCTGTGACGATTTCCCTTTTAGGGTGTGATTAATTTTTGAGTCTAAGCTTGCCATCCCTTTCCTTCCTTTCTCTAGTTTCTTCTTTCCAGTCTCTTCCTCCCTTTCCCCAATTTTAATTTCTTTTGTTTTATTTTATTTGCATCTTCATTTTCCCTATTTCTTTTGTTTGTTTGTGTAGTTAGTTTTATGTTGTGTTTGTCTCATTCATTAAATGTCATATTTTTGCACCACAAGTGATTGTCTCTGAGTATCGCTCACAAATTAAGGTCCCTGCAACAGCTCGCCTGAACTACATGCTCTATTAAGTTAATTTCATTTAAATTACGGTATAAAGTAAAAGGGAAGCGAATCTTTCTTGGCCGGGAAGATACCGCCTTCATAGAATTAATAAAGGTTACACGGCCGGATGAACAAACCAAAACAAAACAAAACAAAACAAACCAAAACCAAAACAAAACAAAACAAAACAAAACAAAACAAAACAAAACAAAACAAAACAAAACAAAACAAAACAAAACAAAACAAAACAAAACAAAACAAAAACAAAACAAAATGTTGGGCTTGTTTGTTTTGCTCTGTTCTGTTTTATTTTTTATTTCTGCTCTGTTTTAACAAACCAAACCAAAACAAAACAAAACAAATCTTCAAACCCCCCCCCCCCCCATGTAACCAGTTTTAATTGTGGATTTACACTCAGTCTGTGAGTCTACTTCTATTTAATATTACACCAAAACATAAAGTATCCCTCAGTAATAATAAAGCTTATATGCTGAACTCTTCCTCCCTGGTAGTAAAGTTTGCTGATGTTCCCATTGCTTACTTATTGCCCCACTGCTCCTCTCAGGTGAAGCTACATACTGTATAAAAGCTTCCTCCCAGTCGTCCAGGGAGAAATTCTTACACCCAGAATGTAGAAAATTCAGTCCATTAAAAAATTTTAACTGAAAGTAATGTTTCAGGAGATTCCCAAAGCTGAACCTTACTGTATTCTAGTAAATATGAATATATTTTAGCTTACATTATAGAACAATTGTTTATTTTCCAAAATAAAAGCACAAAAAATAAAATAGAATAGAACTACTTTCACCTCCATTATTTATTTGGAAGATGTCATGTCACACGTTCAACAGGAAGTTGAATCCACAACTTTTTCTGAAAGAGATGAAAAGTTATTTTAATTCTCTTATTATTTCTTATATCTTCAATGATCTTAACTGATGAGGTCACTTTGAAAGTAAATTATGAATAAAATTCATTAAATTATTTAAATTACTTCAAAGTTTTTAATGTGCTCCTGCCATTAGAATAGAAGCTAGTGAACATTTTAGTCCTTTTCACACATGAGCCATTTCCCAGTGTGATTATAAACTCGGAGTAAACAAGATCCTGTGTTTATGTAGTCAGAGGTTTCACACTGCTCCTACTGTCAATGGTGTTAACACTGAATCCTGACTCTTCATCATCTCACCTTGTGTCACACTGTACTGTACATCCCTAAACCCTGCTGCAACCTAATTCTCATTTGCATATTCACGTATCGACGATCCTGAACGTCTCGTCTCATGCTTTCACATCGGTGAGGAAAAAAGTCCGGGTCTGTGTTTCTGTACTCGAGCAGGTTCTGTTATCTTTCACAGCTTTATCATCTTTTTTGCTCTTTTTAAGTTTGCCGTTTAGTCGATCAGACGTTCGCTCTTTGACCTCTAACTTCAGCTAATTTTTTCAGTGTAACGTATTTCCTCCTCTCTACAGCGCGCACTAACACGATGTTCAGCGTTTTGTTGTGTGACTCTGTCTACAGAGCTGATTGTACGTGTTTAAGTGTTTCTACATCCTTATTTTCACACTGCTCAGGATCTGATTGGATGTCTGTTGCTAAGCGACTAGCCGTAGCATGCTAACATTGTGGAGTTAATGTTGCACTAAGACAGAGAGAACTAACCCCCTCTCTCTCTCTCTCTCTCTCTCTCTCTCTCTCTCTCTCTCTCTCTTTGTGCTGTTGCAGTTCCTGATGTTCTGATAGATGTAAACACACAGCAGTCAGGATGGCATGAGGATGACAGGGATAATATGGAGAACGAGAGAATAACCGAGGCAGACGTCTCACAGACGTGTACATCATCTTTACTACTATCCCAGTAATAATAATAAAAACTTTAACCTGGTTCTGAAAATAAATATGAGGGTTCAGAGAACATTCAGAGCCACGCTAACACGGTGCCTGATGAATTCCTCTCCCACACACTCTGAAGTGCTCTCGGCCCCTCGTTACGCTAATTCATTTCTTCCCTCCGGGCACTCGGATTATTACAATTGGAAATCCACTCAACTTAAAGAATCCTCTTCACACACATGCTGAAAAAAGCAAAATAGGACCACCTCTTGTTTAAATAAAAGATCTGGAGAGGATCAGCAGAGTGTTTTTTTTTTAAGACCTTTTTATGGTAAAATAAAAGAGTGGAAAAATTAGCTGACAAACAAAAAAAAAAGTCTTCAGAGAGAGGAAGCAAATAAAAAAAAGTGAAAATGAATTGATGGAGAAAGGAAGGGAAATGTAAGTGTGTAGCGCTAACTCACACACACACACACACACACACACACACACACACACACACACACACACACACACACACACACACACACACACGTGTATTGATACAGTTTTTTTTTTTACACTAATCTTCATTTTTCAAGACAAAATACTAACAAATTCACATGGTTTAAAATCTCGAACAAAATCTCAAATAAAAGCCACTTTGAGCTTCCATACTGGGAATTCCGGAATTCCGATCACTTATAAAAGTCATAGCACACCTCTCCTCAATGAGCCGGTCAATTTGACACCTCATCCATGGGTCTAGGACAAAAGCTGCGGGACAAGTTACGCGCCGGAGTTTTGTCCTGCACAATAACAAGAATGTTGCTTTGCAAGCACCATTAATAATGTCCTTTCTACAACAGTTTATAGTCCAGTGGAACCAAGAGCTCCCGAGGAACAAACAAGTCATTTCCGAGGTCATTACAGACTGAACACTAACTCTTTTCTAAGTCTTTAAATGTTCAGCACAAAGCTGACCGATGCAAAGACGGTTAAATGACGGTGTGACAGGCTCCAAGTGGTAAAACAGTCCTGAATCGGTATAATAATAAATCTGAACCCTCAGTACTGAGCTGGAATGGTTTCACACACAGAGAATACTAAGCACACTGATGGGAACGACCAGGCAGACAATTATCCTCAATCCTGACTCTACTTTAAATATATCAAGGGGAGACCTGACAAAACTGATCGTACTTCCAATCCTTCATAGACCTTCTTCCATCTGGATAAAATAGAGATATTTTTCTTTTCTCAGATTCAATCACCATTAGATTCCTCGGTTGTTCCTTCACACACGAACGCTCATTACAGCCCACGGAGCGTTCAGACGTATTTGATTACCAATCAGCAGAAGCGCTGTTTAGTCATTCGGTTTATTTTGTCCAGAAAAAGCAGTGTAAACATTCGCTAGGTGTTCAATTATTCACAGTAAGAGATTGATTTAGACAGAAGTCTGTGACACCAGTCGAGCATCACTGACCTGAACGTTTCTATTAGCACTTTGGCAGCTGCATCGTGTGGAACGAAGAATCAAAACAGCTGCAGTTCACCTTAACCTGATACAGTGATCTAAATAAGGCTTGAAGGAAAATCCCACCAAAAACACATCAAAATGTTCATACTGAATGAAAAATATAGAGTATTTATGCACAACACTTATTTCTCACTTCGGCATATTTGCATTTTATTTGTCTCACCAAAGAGCTGCATTTTATATATGTGCACTTTTATATTTTTGCACATAGTTTTTTCTATTTTCAACTTTTTACTATAATTTGATATGATATTATATTCTTATTCCAAATGTTATGTATTTTGTAGTATTTATTTTTTTTGTAATGCTATTGTTAGTATATTTGGATTTATTTAATTGTATTTATTTTATGGGACTTTTATTGTGATTCAATTTATTTTTTTATTTAGTTTTTTAAGAATTGTTTTTCATTTGTATTTTCTTTTTCATTTTTTTATTTATTATTTTCAAATTGAAATGTAATATTAAAATCTTGAAATTATCGGTGATTTCATTTTTAATACTGATTTAATAAATAATTTTGTAAAAAAAAAAAATAAAAAATCCAAAACAAACCCATAAATTGAAAAGTCATTCTAACTAAAACAAAAGTAATGGCGCCCTATAAAAGTAAAAGACGTTTTGACATTTTCAGCTCTCTGTGTGGTTGATTTCATGGCTAAATTTTTTTGCTAAAATGGAACTAAAAAAAATAAAAATAATCTGGTGGGAACTCAGTTTGGCCCATAAACACATCCCCGCCTCTGCCTTGTGTGTGTGGAGTTTGCATGTTCTCCCCGTGCCTCGGGGGTTTCCTCCGGGTACTCCAGTTTCCTCCCCCGGTCCAAAGACATGTACGGTAGGTTAATTGGTATCTCTGGAAAATTGTCCGTAGTGTGTGAGTGAATGAGAGTGTGTGTGTGAGTGAATGAGAGTGTGTGTGTGAGTGAATGAGAGTGTGTGTGTGCCCTGCGATGGGTTGGCACTCAGCCCAGGGTGTATCCTGCCTCGATGCCCGATGACCCTGAGATAGGCACAGGCTCCCCGTGACCCGAGAAGTTCGGATAAGCGGTAGTAAATGAATGAATGAATGAATGAATGAATGAATGAATGAATGAATGAATGAATGATCAGATGCTCGGTATAAAGGTTGACGAAACACGGAAACATGAAACAGAGCGAACAGCTTCAGCACCAGGAACCCCATGTTCTCCACACCACTACATCACTACAGCACCAGAGCAAACAAGCAGCATCCCAAGAGATCAGAGTCTCGAAACTGACTAGGCTCTAAATATAATTGTGAAATGTCGAGGCACACGTGATCTTGTTTAGTGTTAATCGCTCTTCTCGCCGCTCGCTCGGCTTTTACGCAACAGATTTCACAAGCTTCTCGTCCATAACGTTGGTGCGATCTGCCATATGCACCTTTTAAAATGATATTTCACGCGACCTCCGGGTGATGCCTGAAGAGGCTGTGAGAATGAGTCATGAACACAATTAAACTCTTACTTTTGTGCATGCTGTGAGCTCTGGAGGTCACTTAGACAGTTGTGTTTTGTGTGTGTGTGTGTGTGTGTGTGTGTGTAGGTGGTGCACAAAATCATTTTACACAGTGGAGGAAAGTTTGAGCCGTATTAGCATCGTTTTTATTCATCATAGTTCCCAGATTTTCAATAAACCACAATATTCATCTTAAGTAAATGCAGAGTGGGCAGAATCATGAAGCTGAATCTGGAGTCTATCCCAGGAATAGCGCTTTTCACACCTAAAATATTTCCCTGCATGCCTGTAAACATGATCCTGTGTTTATGTAGTCAGAGGTTTCACACTGCTCCTACTGTCCCTGGTGTTAACACTGAATCCTGACTCTTCATCATCTCCCCTTGTGTCACACTGTACAGTACATCCCTAAACCCTGCTGCAACCTTCTTCTAATTTGCATATTCACGTATCGACGATCCTGATTGGATAAACCTGGCACGTGTCCGCTTTAAATAACGTCTCGTCTCACGCTTTCACATCGGTGAGGAAAAAAGTCCGGGTCTGAGTTTCTGCACTTGAGCAGGTTCTATTATCTTTCACAGCTTCATCATCTTTTTTTTCTTTTTTTAAGTTTGTCGTTTAGTCGATCTGACGTTCGTTTCTTTGATCTCCAACTTCCACAAATTTTTCAAAGTGATGTACTTCCTCCTCGTTACAGTGTTTCGCCACATGACTCTATCTACAGAGTAATTTTTAAGGTTTTCATGTGCTGTTCAGTTTCTGATTGCGTTTCTGTTGCAAAGCCACTAGCCGTAACATGCTAACAGTGCATCGTTTTACACTGTACACTTTCAGCACCGTGATGTGGAGATACTGTAACACTTTAAAAGGAGGGCTGTTTCATAACCCAAGGGTAAAGGTTATACTTTATAACCCTGCTTCTACTTTTACATGTATAGAGTAATGTTCTTCTACGTTTAAAAGCAGGGTTTATATCGATGATATCCCAATGTTAAGCATAATGTTAAAAGCTCCACATTCATTCATTCATTCATTCATTCATTCATTCATTCATTCATTCATTCATTCATTTTCTACCACTTATCCGAACTACCTCGGGTCACGGGGAGCCTGTGCCTATCTCAGGTGTCATCGGGCATCGAGGCAGGATACACCCTGGACAGAGTGCCAACCCATTGCAGGGCACACACACACACTCTCATTCACTCACACACTATGGACAATTTTCCAGAGATGCCAATCAACCTACCATGCATGTCTTTGGACCGGGGGAGGAAACCGGAGTACCCGGAGGAAACCCCCGAGGCATGGGAGAACATGCAAACTCTGGAGGTGTGAGGCGAACGTGTTAACCACTAAGCCACCGTGCCCCCCAAAAGCTTTTGATGAAACCCATGTAGACCATTAGCAGTCTTGGTCCTTACATGGCTCTCTCATGCCCTTTTTCCACCTCACCGAGGCAGTTCGAGTGCAGGTTCGGAGCCTAATTTAGAACCAGTTCTTTCTGTTTCGACCGCCAAAGCACCGGTTCTGAACCAGGAAAAGTGGTTCTTAAGTAGCACCAAAACGTTGCTGGTCTAGACTTATGAACCGCTTGCGTCAGGAGCTGTGGGCGGGGCTACTGTTAGCGCATTTGATAATGTACCTTACAGTAAGTATACTAATGCTTAATACACTTTTACTTTACGGCAAAATGATCAATTATCAGAACACATGACAGTAGGTAGCTACATGCTAAGGCTACCTTTTTTCTGTGTTAATGATAAATGAATGTTAATTAACGAATCTTCTGCGTTGAATGTTGAATGTTGCGTTGAATGTTCTGCGTTGTATTTTCTTGCAAATGTGATTCGATCAACTGATTACAACAACTAACAAACACTGAACACAACGTTTTATATTAGTTCAGCAATTATATAATAATTTATTGCATGACTTTTCTACTGTTTTCCTGACCAATCAAGTGAAAAGTAAAGCGAAAGAGTTTCGAAGTAGCGACGCTCTTTAACACATGGTTTAGATCATGAAGACGACGAAGCACAATGAGATTCAGTGAAGATAAGTCCAGGGTGTTACAGCAGGAAGGAAATATCACACATCTGTGGGGACCTAATAGCACAAAGATCAGACGTGTTTTATATTCAGGAGCCTGAACTCTGCAGCATGGCAGCTTTCCAGAACCAAGGGTTTTGTCATTCTTGACACAGAGGAGCAGTTTGAAATCTCGGCCTGGTGCTCAGTTATATAAAGAGAATTTTAAATTCAGTCTGCAAGCAGCAATATGAACAGAATGATAATACAGTGTATGTGAAATTAATAAATGTGTATGTGTCACTTCCTGCCATGCACGCATGCTAACTGCACACATGCTAATCGTTTCCTAATGCTAATTCACACATCACATGTCATTCTTTTACACATTGTTAATCAACATCATTTTCTTTCTTCTTTAATTCTCTTTCACATTTCTTTATTTTCAAATGGGATTCTTTTACAAACAATTCATTTACTTTTACATGTGATTTGTTTTTCATAGGCTTATTTATTATTATTATTATTATTATTATTATTATTATTATTTATTATTATTATTTTTTATATTTGATTATTTTATATATGATTTGTTATTTGCCACATTCTTAAATTTGAATCACTTGCTTTCGGGTATGATTCATTTTCATATGATTCACTGATTCTCACACGTGAATCGGTTTTCAAACGATTCATTTATTTTCATTCATTTATGTGAATCATTTTCACAGGTTTAATTGAATTCCATATTTAATTATTATCGCACATCGTATAGTACATTTTTTTAATTGTGACATATTTACACATGAATCATCCATTTTCAAATCTGATTCCTTTTCACATGATTCGTTATTCAGGTGAATCTTTTTTTTTTCCATGTTTCATTTCTTTCTATGTGATTCATGTTCAATTTTTTTTCATTTATTTTTATGTCACACTATTCATTTATTTCCTTAAATGTTTTCACACCTAATTCTTTTTCACAGGATTCAATTCTTTTCGTCAGGCGATTCCCAAACAATTCATTTATTTCCACATATAATTTTTGATTTTATTGATACATAATTCCTCAGATGTCACATGCTTACTTGAGATACTTTATATGTCATATATATGTGATTTATGAAGCAATATGTTAAAATTTAGATTTTGCCCAAACATTTTATAAAGAGTCACATAGACTGTATGTAAGAATATAGCTAGGGACTTTTGGAGGCTTGAGCCTCGATTTCAGTTTCGTTACACATTTTGAGTAAGTCTTTGCAAAGTCATCTGCAACTAGCTAGTTACAGTATACTTTATGAAAGGGGGGAAACAGTTCATACCATCATTTGGCTTTTCAAAGTATAAAAAAAAATCCAACACAAAGAATCTCCGACACAACCGTCCGTTCTAATCACGGCCCAGGAGTTCAAGTGTGCCAGGTAATGTCAATATTTTTTTTTTACATGACTTCATCTTTTTTTTTTCTCTTAAAAACATCGATTCCACAATGTGTTATTCGCATCACAGGAGAAAGTGGAGAGAATGCGCTCTGTCATGCAGGACCTTTTGTTGATTGATTGGATTTCTCATCGCGCCGACTCGAAATATCATCGGACTTGATGACAGGCATCCAGAAGGGAAGTCAATGTGCGCTTTTAAAGTGGAGCCCATCTATGGTATTGTATATCTGACTTCTTGTAGATTTCAGTGTCACAATCCTCTTCATCATCATCATCATCATCATCATCAACAGTCAACTCTGTTGTGTGTTCTTCACAGAGTCAATTAGCGACGGGTCTTCAGATGATCCATGGCCCACATGTTCTACAGCAGTGTGTAAAGATATGAGTGCTGGACTGATGAAGTCCTGCTCAGGTATCCTGGCTCACTTTCAGGTGTTTTTCTTTCCGATTAAAGTAACTTCTTCTTTAATGTTAAGTTTTATCATTTACTTAATGTTAAGCTAACTATTATCTAGCTTTTCTGTGAATCCACCTGATCGATGTATCATATCTATCATATCTATCAAAGGCTAATAGTAGCAAGTGGGGGCAGTGGTGGCTCAACTGGTTAAGGCTCTGGGTTGTTGATCGGAGGGTCGGGGTTCAAGGCCCAGTACAGCCAAGCTGCCACTTCTGGGCACTTGAGCAAGGCCCTCAACCCTCTCTGCTCCAGGGGTGCTGTATCGCTGTATAGCTCCCTCTGTACTCTGACCATAACCCCTGACCATGAGGCTCGATTGTCGACAGAAACCTCTGGAAGTTCTTGGAGTAGTTTTAGAAGAAATATCATTGGAATAGTGAGATTTATTTCTGCTCGAATCCTGCACTAACTACTTTAGTGTCTGATAGTTAATTCATTACAGTTTATTGTAATTCAAACTCTTTAAATCTTTTTACATTTCCGTCATTCGTGAATGAGCTGCAGACGGCGTTAATGAGTTAAAACCGTTTTGTATTTGCGCCCTACTGTCAGTGGTCTTCTTCGTGTACTGTATCTGTATCGGGTATCCAGATGATGTGTCAGTTTCCAACAGTGGCAGCACTGGGATTTAAACCAACAACCTTTGCAATTAGTAGCCTAAAATATATAACCATTAGGCTACTACTGGATTTTTCACATCCATCATCCTGTCAGGAATAGCTCCTGCTCATAACTACACAATAATCAGGCTCATAATCTATTTCTAAAGAGTTTAAACCGAGCACACTGTAGAATTTCTGTAGAACGACTAACGTATAAGGTGATTGTAGATCCATTGTGTGTAGACTGCTCGATTTCACCCTCACCAACCGATCAGAAGCACTACACCTCCATGAAATAGTGCACAGGAAATAGTTAGCATCTGTCTTTCTCAGTGGAACTGCAAGCAAGTTCTGTCTTACGAGTTAGTCATTTTAATAAACTCTAAACAGACTGGGCTTCACAATAAAATGGTGACTCACATGATCCATCTGTTATGTCTGCACTATGTGTGCTTGTTCTACTCGGGCTATCGTGTAACAGACACAACGGACCACGGCAACACGGGAGCTGAGAATTTAACTTGGTTTCGAATGTCGACGGAATACGTTGAAATTAATCGCAGGTTATTCTATAATTCCTTACATTTCTATATAGTAAGAAAAAAAAATGACATGGTAGCAAATTAAGACACATTGAATCCAGACACATTCATCTGCTATTTTTATGTTATATACTTTCCCAAGTTTAAGGGATGGAGAAGGAAGGAAAGGAGTTAAAAATGTAAAAAAAAAATATAATCACAAGCTTTAGGTCTTTTTTTTTTTTAGATATTAGACCAAAACTTAACCCAAAAATGAATAAAGATGTCAGCTAAATGCCATGAATGTAAAGTCATATAATAAAGCTTAAAAATAGTTGTTAAGCCTTTTTAAGCAAAAAAAAAACATCGCTCGGTATCAATGAATATAGTGAGTGCATTTTTCCATCGCTTACAATATATTTTAAGAGTATTTGACATTATTAAAAAAATAGACCAGACTCTACTTCTCACTTAGACGTGGCCTTTTCTAAGAACCCTTCATTCATCACTAACACCGCATCTGGTAAAGAAGCAAAGGTACAGTAACATGTGTCGGAAATCTAATCACCGACCAACAGGACAGGAAATATTACCATTTCTGCTGTAAGAGAGTCAGATGCGTCATATCCAGTGAACACGACGGATGACTTTTTGTTTCACGGCATCGGTTTCACTCCATAAAGCCTCCAGAGGGAACCTCTTCAGCAGAAGTGCTGAGGTTCCGAATGATAAAAAAAAAAAAAGGCCCGGAGAGAAAATTTCTTTGCTTAAAAAAAGCTGATGAAACAAAGCATGGTGGTCTTTTATTACTGCCTCATACGCTTTTTGTTCACAGCTCATTTACACTTCCATCAAAGTTGAATTTGTGTTCAGCTACACCGAATTTTACAAACACATACTGGTGCTACATATAAATATATATGTGTGTGTGTGTGTGTGTGTGTGTGTGTGTGTGTGTGTGTGTGTGTGTGTGTGTGTGTGTGTGTGTGTGTGATACATTTTTATAGATTTTATTCAGGGAGCTATGCAACTATAAATCTTTTACACTTTATCTGTATTTTCATTGCATGCTTCGGGATCTATGAATGAATTCATTTTTTATTTCCTGAGCACATATCCTGGTTGTTAGCACACGACTTCATCCAAGCTTAAGCTGGTCTTAGGAAGGAAAAGAAACCTCCAAAAGCTCAGAAGGATGAAAGTGTTTCAGGATTAAGTGCTTGTCACTCAATGGAGCAATAATACATCAGGTATAGTAATTTAATCTAAACCAGATCATGTGTCTAAATTAAAGAATCTATTTCAGAGACGTATTTTTTAACCTGGCGAAATGTAACCTGTTAGAAATCACGCTCGAGAGGACAAACGGGATGACGGCTGAAGGCTAAAGTGCGGTTAAAGTGTACATTCGATCACTTTTACAGCTTCTCCTCTGTCACAAGCATCACTATTCTCATCAGTACACCACCCAGAATTACCACAACATTGTAGCAATCAGACATACAGAGATAGCACAGTGAAAGACAAGATGGTGAGAGACAGAGCACTGAAGGAGACAGGGTGGAATGAGACACACAGCTATGAAAAAGTTGGAGATTAAGACAGTGTTGAAAGAGACAGGGTGGAGGGAGACTGGGTATTGAGAGAGACTGGTTTTTGAGAGAGAGAGACTTGGTGTTGAGAGAGAGACTGGGTGGAGAGAGACTGGGAGTCGAGAGAGAATGGGTGTTGAGAGAGAGACAGGGTGGTGAGAGACTGGTTGTTGAGAGAGAGAATGGTGTTGAGAGAGAGACAGGGTGGAGAGAGACTGGTTGTCAAGAGAGAGAGAGTGGGTGTTGACAGAGAGACTGGTTTTCAAGAGAGAGAATGGGTGTTGACAGAGAGACTGGTTGGAGAGAGAGAGAGAATGGTGTTGAGAGAGAGACAGGGTGGAGAGAGACTGGTTGTCAAGAGAGAGAATGGGTGTTGACAGAGAGACTGGTTTTCAAGAGAGAGAATGGGTGTTGACAGAGAGACTGGTTGGAGAGAGATTGGTTGTTGAGAGAGAGAGAGAATGGTGTTGAGAGAGACAGGGTGGAGAGAGACTGGTTGTTGAGAGAGAGACTGTGGAGAGAGAATCTGGGTGTTGAGAGAGAGACAGGGTGTTGACAGAGAGAATGGATGTAGAGAGACTGGTTGTTGAGAGAGAGAGAATGGATGTAGAGAGACTGGTTGGAGAGAGAGACTGCGTGTTGATCAAGAGACCGTGTGTTGAGAGAGAGACCGGGTGTTGAGAGAGAGAGAGAGAGAGAGAGAGAGAGAGAGAGAGAGAGAGAGAGAGAGAGAGAGAGAGAGAGAGAGAGAGAGAGAGAGAGAATTTGGTGAATACCAGACACTTTCATTCTTGAGACAAATGGCATCCCATCATGTCTGATTCAGTCACTATAGGAACAAGAAGTGTGTGAGCCTGGCTCTGGGAGAATCTCCATAACATGGAAACTTCCAGAAGCAGCCACGGCAGACACAGTACAGGATTATTTCAGATTTTGCTCCTTGGGATTAAAAACATTGTGCTATAAAATGAGTGAGAAGGTCAGAGCACATCATCAGCGTAAATGCCACATGGTCTAATGTACTGCGGCAAAAAACCTACTACACTGACCTTCAGCACACGGTGAAGAGAGAAAAATCCCAATCTGCTTTCGAAACACATCATTTAGTGGTGCATTGTAGAGTCATTTCAGTGCACACTTCTCTTCAGTTCTCCAGAGAATGTTTGTTTTTTTCCTTATGTGCTTTCAGAATGGATAATACCGTATAATAAAAAGCAGGAATCCATAAAAAATATGATGCTAACAACAACAACAACAATAAAACACTATTCTACAAGTATTCACTCTAAATAGAAACGAATCATAATTTGAATCATGTGTCAGAATCACACATGAATATAAATGAATCATGTGTCAGGCTCAGAAAAGAATATAAACGAATCATGTGTCAGAATCGGACGTGAATACAGTATGAGCGAATCATGTGTCAGAATCGGATGTGAGTGAGTGAATCACTTGTAAGAATCACGGGTAAATACAGTGTAAAAGAATCATGTGCGAAAATAAATGAAGCATGTTGAAGAATCATGTGAAAATAAAATGAATCATCAGATTATGATTTCTGACACTAGAGACTCCTTCCCTAATTGTCAAATAAACATGTTTTTTTTAAATGTCTTTTTTGAATAAGCTGTTAAAATAAAATGACAAAATATTAGAACATCACAGTGTGATCCGAAGCTTCACTATTATTATAGCTGCAGATCTTAAAAAAATAAATAAATAAATCTGACCAATCAGATTCAAGAATTCTTGACAGAACTTTATTGAAAGCCCAAGCAGGCTTCGAAATTAACCCATAGACTATCAAGACTATAGAAAGGTCATTTTTAAAAGTACCTATTAATATTAAACTAATGTGATCTATTAAAAAATAATTTGTAATCACTTTATGTAGCTAATGCCTTTTATATTACATTTAAATGGCTCTCGGATTTGGAGCGGCTAAACATAAAGCCATCACGGACCATGAAAATCAATCAGGGGGCATTTGGAACAGAGCGATAATCCCTGAGCATTTACTCTGGACAATTACCCCACAGCCGTCACTGTGAAGACAGAGAGAGAGAGAGAGAAGCTGAGGCTGTTAAACAAGACAGAGAGAAAGAGAGAGACTGATCTGGTTTCTCTCACTCGTTTAAATGCTGGTTTCTGTCACTCGTTTAAATGCTTTTTAATTAAATTAGCTGGTTGAATTACTAAAAAGAAAGCAAACTGGAAAATAATAAAAATAAAAAAATCCAACAACAATAGCATCCCTTTTTTTTCAGTGCACTTCAAAATATCTGAAATTAACTTCATTTAACTTCATTTAAGCTAATTTAACACAGGGATTTTACAAAATACAGGCACTGGAGATATATTTGTTAAAATTTGAATCATGTGTCAGAATCAGATACAAAAATAAATGAATCATGTGTCAGAATCAGATAAGAAAATAAACGAATCACGTGTCATAATCACATATGAAAATAAACGAATCATGTATCAGAATATATATGAATCATGTCAGCAACCCATGACAATAAATGAACCACCTGTCAGAATCACCTGTGAAATTGAGCCGAATTGCAAAAACAAATTGAGTCATTTAACTTGTTGGAAAACGTTTGGAAAACACCTCCAGGGTTGGGGTTCGATTCCCGCCTCCGCCTTGTGTGTGTGGAGTTTGCATGTTCTCCTCGTGCCTTGGGGGTTTCCTCCGGGTACTCCGGTTTACTCACCCGGTCCAAAGACATGCATGGTAGGTTGATTGGCATCTCTGGAAAATTGTCTAGAGTGTGTGTGTGCCCTGTGATGGGTTGTCACTCCGTCCAGGGTGTATCCTGCCTCGATGCCCGATGACGCCTGAGATAGGCACAGGCTCCCCGTGACCGAGAAGTTCGGATAAAGCAGTAGAAAATTTGTGAGAGTGAGTGAGTGTTATACAGGAGTCTGCTGTCTGTGATGCTGTTCTAGACAAACTAATCAGTATCTTTTGACCAATCAGAACCCAGAATTCGACAGCATTGTGGTTAAAGGAAGTTATCTGTGAAGAAACTTGTGGTTAAAGGAAGTTATCTGTGAAGAAACTGGTGCTTCAGGCATCGTCATCATTTTAAAGTTATTTTTTATTTTGTTTTATTGTCTTTCAAATAAATAAAAATATGTATTTTATAAACTTTAAATATTTAAAGAAGTGCATTAGATCCATAAGAAGTGACTCAGTGGGCAGTGTGAGAGATACTCTGGCACAACCAGAGAGAACTATTAGCAGCAGATGAGATCGAATTCCACCCAAATGTGATAGTATTGGCTCATGCGCCAACCAATTGGTTCTCCTCATTAGCAGACCACCATCTCATCATCCTGCGCGATGCCAGATCCTGCTCTCCTGCAATCTGGGAACGGTGAGAGATGGGAACATGATTAAGATGGAGGGAGTGTTATGAGAGTGACACACAAGCCAGATGGCATGTCCTCACAGTCGCTCCCTCCCTCTCCTGAGCCGTCTCCTTCACTTCCTGGGGTCACTGCCCAGCTCTGAGTGCTCGGCTCCGCCCACTCGAATTAGCTGCCCGATTATTCCCCCAGTCTCGAGTCTGCCACACAGCAACAGAGGGCTCGGTTGGCAAGAGGTGCGACCTGGAGGCACAAATAAAACAGATGGAAATACACTCGCTGCTTTTTATAATCCTTGGGAGTGTGTTATGTAACACTAGAATGATCACAGCACGTGGAAAAAGACCATTAGTTGTAAGAGACGCTGTCAGTAAACACTTTATAAACACAGCTACAGCATCTATTACACTGGGATTGTAAACGTGATGGAGATAATAAACACGGCTGTCTGTGTCACAATAACTAACGTACAGAGTCACGCTGTATAACAAGTACTCTACTCCTGTCAGGGCAACAAGGGGACAGACAGACAGACGAACAGACAGACAGACAGACAGACAGACAGACAGACGAACAGACAGACAAACAGACAGAAAGACAGACGAACAGACAGACAGACAGACGAACAGACAGACAGACAGATGAACAGACAGACAGAAAAACAGACAGACAAGCAGACAGACAGACAGACAATCATACAGACGAACAGACAGACGAACAGACAGACGAACAGACAGACAAACAGACAGACAGACGAACAGACAGACAGATGGACAAACAGACAGATGAACAGACAGACAGAAAGACAGATGAACAGACAGACAGACAGACAGACGAACAGACAGACAGACGAACAGACAGACAAACAGACAGAAAGACAGACAGACGAACAGACAGAAAGACAGACGAACAGACAAACAGACAGACAGACAGACAGACGAACAGACAGACAGACAGATGAACAGACAGACAGACAGACAATCAGACAGACGAAC